>NC_060185.1:56884979-56997479 GCF_021184085.1 Oncorhynchus gorbuscha
CCAGGTGCGCTCACAACGTTGGACAAACGCTTGAGCGGAGGGAACGCTGGACTCGGCAAGCTGGGATGAGAACAGAGGAGGCTGGTAACCCAGACTACTCTGAAACGGAGATAACCCGGTAGCAGACGAAGGAAGCGAACTGTGAGCGTATTCTGCCCAGGGGAGCTGTTCTGCCCAAGACGCAGGGTTTCTGAAAGAAAGGCTGCGTAGTATGCGACCAATCGTCTGATTGGCCCTCTCTGCTTGACCGTTAGACTGGGGATGAAACCCGGAAGAGAGACTGACGGACGCACCAATCAAACGACAGAACTCCCTCCAAAACTGTGACGTGAATTGCGGGCCTCTGTCTGAAACGGCGTCTAACGGGAGGCCATGAATTCTGAATACATTCTCGATAATGATTTGTGCCGTCTCCTTAGCGGAAGGAAGTTTAGCGAGGGGAATGAAATGTGCCGCCTTAGAGAACCTATCGACAACCGTAAGAATCACAGTCTTCCCCGCAGACAAAGGCAGACCGGTAATGAAGTCTAGGGCGATGTGAGACCATGGTCGAGAAGGAATGGGGAGCGGTCTGAGACGACCGGCAGGAGGAGAGTTACCCGACTTAGTCTGCGCGCAGTCCGAACAAGCAGCCACGAAACGGCGCGTGTCACGCTCCTGAGTCGGCCACCAAAAGCGCTGGCGAATAGACGCAAGAGTGCCTCGAACACCGGGATGACCAGCTAACTTGGCAGAGTGAGCCCACTGAAGAACAGCCAGACGAGTGGAAACAGGAACGAAAAGGAGGTTACTAGGACAAGCGCGCGGCGACGCAGTGTGCGTGAGTGCTTGCTTAACCTGTCTTTCAATTCCCCAGACTGTTAACCCGACAACACGCCCATAAGGAAGAATCCCCTCGGGATCAGTAGAAGCCACAGAAGAACTAAACAGACGGGATAAGGCATCAGGCTTGGTGTTCTTGCTACCCGGACGGTAAGAAATCACAAACTCGAAACGAGCGAAAAACAACGCCCAACGAGCTTGACGGGCATTAAGTCGTTTGGCAGAACGGATGTACTCAAGGTTCTTATGGTCTGTCCAAACGACAAAAGGAACGGTCGCCCCTCCAACCACTGTCGCCATTCGCCTAGGGCTAAGCGGATGGCGAGCAGTTCACGGTTACCCACATCATAGTTGCGCTCAGATGGCGACAGGCGATGAGAAAAATAAGCGCAAGGATGAACCTTATCGTCAGACTGGAAGCGCTGGGATAGAATGGCTCCCACGCCTACCGCTGAACATGAATCTCGAGTGACGGAGAAAAAATCAGGATATCGTCAAGATAGACAAAAACAAAGATGTTCAGCATGTCTCTCAGAACATCATTAACTAATGCCTGAAAAACAGCTGGCGCATTGGCGAGACCAAACGGCAGAACCCGGTACTCAAAATGCCCTAACGGAGTGTTAAACGCCGTTTTCCACTCGTCCCCCTCTCTGATGCGCACGAGATGGTAAGCGTTACGAAGGTCCAACTTAGTAAAGCACCTGGCTCCCTGCAGAATCTCGAAGGCTGATGACATAAGGGGGAAGCGGATAACGATTCTTAACCGTTATGTCATTCAGCCCTCGATAATCCACGCAGGGGCGCAGAGTACCGTCCTTCTTCTTAACAAAAAGAACCCCGCCCCGGCCGGAGAGGAAGAAGGCACTATGGTACCGGCGTCAAGAGACACAGACAAATAATCCTCGAGAGCCTTACGTTCGGGAGCCGACAGAGAGTATAGTCTACCCCGAGGAGGAGTGGTCCCCGGAAGGAGATCAATACTACAATCATACGACCGGTGAGGAGGAAGGGAGTTGGCTCGGGACCGACTGAAGACCGTGCGCAGATCATGATATTCCTCCGGCACTCCTGTCAAATCGCCAGGTTCCTCCTGAGAAGTAGGGACAGAAGAAACGGGAGGGATGGCAGACATTAAACACTTCACATGACAAGAAACGTTCCAGGATAGGATAGAATTACTAGACCAATTAATAGAAGGATTATGACATACTAGCCAGGGATGACCCAAAACAACAGGTGTAAACGGTGAACGAAAAATCAAAAAAGAAATAGTCTCACTGTGGTTACCAGATACTGTGAGGGTTAAAGGTAGTGTCTCAAATCTGATACTGGGAAGATGACTACCATCTAAGGCGAACATGGGCGTAGGCTTCTCTAACTCTCTGAAAGGAATGTCATGTTTCCGAACCCATGCTTCGTCCATGAAACAACCCTCAGCCCCAGAGTCTATCAAGGCACTACATGTAGCACCCGAACCGGTCCAGCGTAGATGGACCGACAAAGTAGTACAGGATCTTGATGGAGAGACTTGAGTAGTTGCGCTCACCTGTAGCCCTCCGCTTACAGATGAGCTCTGGCTTTACTGGACATGAATTAACAAAATGTCCAGCAACTCCGCAATAGAGGCACAGGCGGTTGGTGATCCTCCGTTCCCTCTCCTTAGTCGAGATGCGAATCCTCCCAGCTGCATGGGCTCAGACTCTGAGCCAGAGGAGGGAGATGGTTGCGATGCGGAGCAGGGAAACACCGTTGATGCGAGCTCTCTTCCACGAGCCCGGTGACGAAGATCTACCCGTCGTTCTATGCGGATGGCGAGAGCAATCAAAGAGTCCACATCTGAAGGAACCTCCCGGGAGAGAATCTCATCCTTAACCACTGCGTGGAGTCCCTCCAGAAAACGAGCGAGCAGCGCCGGCTCGTTCCACTCACTAGAGGCAGCAAGAGTGCGAAACTCAATAGAATAATCCGTTATGGACCGTTCACCTTGGCATAAGGAAGCCAGGGCCCTAGAAGCCTCCCTACCAAAAACTGAACGGTCAAAAACCCGAATCATCTCCTCTTTAAAGTTCTGGAACTTGTTAGAGCAATCAGCCCTTGCCTCCCAGATAGCTGTGCCCCATTCTCGAGCCCGGCCAGTAAGGAGTGAAATGACGTAAGCAACCCGAGCTCTCTCTCTAGAGTATGTGTTGGGTTGGAGAGAGAACACAATCTCACACTGCGTGAGAAAGGAGCGGCACTCAGTGGGCTGCCCGGAGTAGCAAGGTGGGTTATTAACCCTAGGTTCTGGAGGCTCGGCAGGCCAGGAAGTAACAGGTGGCACGAGACGTAGACTCTGGAACTGTCCAGAGAGGTCGGAAACCTGAGCGGCCAGGTTCTCCACGGCATGGCGAGCAGCAGACAATTCCTGCTCGTGTCTGCCGAGCATGGCTCCTTGGATCTCGACGGCAGTGTAACGAGCGTCTGAAGTCGCTGGGTCCATTCCTTGGTCGGTTCCTTCTGTCATGCAGGTGAAAGAGGACCCAAAAGCGACTTGGCGAAAACAGAGTCTTTAATCCAGTAAAGTAAATACAAACAAAAAACACAACTTTCACTCGAAATGACGAGGACAAACTGGAGACTCGATCTTGAACAGCAGGTGAACAGCAGGTTGCCTCGGGAAGGCACTTGAACCAGACAGACTCAGACACCTGCTCACCACGCAGCATCTGAGGAAAACACGACACGACAGGGCGATACACAAACACAGCACGGTGAATTCTAGACAAGGAACCGACAGGACAGGAACGGAACACAAAGGAAGAAATAGGGACTCTAATCAGGGGAAAGGATCGGGAACAGGTGTGGGAAGACTAAATGATTGATTAGGGGAATAGGAACAGCTGGGAGCAGGAACGGAACGATAGAGAGAAGAGAGAGCGAGAGAGTGATAGAAAGAGGGAAAGAACCTAATAAGACCAGCAGAGGGAAACGAATAGAATGGGAAGCACAGGGACAAGACAAGATAATAAATGACAAAACATGACAGGTTAGTGAGAAAGTCCATATTGCAAATGTACGGTCCCTTACTAGACGTCCAAAATCGTTTGTAAAATTTGCGGACGGCGTCGGGCCGAGCGGCAGGGCCGGACCTACCAGGAAGTCATCAAATGAACTTTGTCGGACATTCGGTTTCCGTTTTACAAAAATAATAAGATTTAGGTCATTTTTCCGATGTCCCGGAAATTCCCACAAGAGGGCATAAGCAATCATATTGCTATTGGACAAAACATCACGATTCACGACGGGGCCTTATCTCGAAAACTGAAAATATTTAGAAGCCGAAACTCGGTGAGCGTAGGGGCGGCATAATGGGCAGTTGGCCCCGAACAAGATGGCGTCTAGGCCTCAACGGTTTTTGAGTTATGGCCATTTATCTGGGATTAAAGGTCCAAAATGAAAATAGAGAAATTCTTTTTCCACTTCACGTCAAAGTCAAGGAGCCTCCGGTGTCAATAAAAAAAAAGAACCAGCCATTTATCTATCTATCGTCATTTAAGAGAAATCGTACAACGACACCTTGGTGATGTTCACGGATAGGTGTTTTTTTTTTTCAACGGTTACATATCCAGTTGCAGGGTGTTCTTACGAATCTTTTTAAAGTGTGCTGCGGAGCTCTGCGAGATTTCTGTGATTTTCTATGATTTTCTGAAATAACACACACTCACTAAACCCTCCGTAAATAACTCAGTTCTTAACGTAAAGACTTAAAACTCAGGATTCTGTAAAGGCATACCCCAATCATAATATGAGTTTATTTATAGCTTCCTGTGCCAACCGGAAGTGCCTTTAATGGTGTCACAGTGGCAGTTTCCATGGGTTCAAAAGGTCAGATCTTTTCAAAACTTCATATGTGTGACTAGGTAACCATCATGAACTGTAAATCAGTCATTTCTCCCAACAGATGTCAAAGAAAATCTCTCACACGCACACACAGCAAGGATGGAGTGAAAAGTGCGGTTCTCAAAGACACAGAGAGCAGGCAATGGCATAAACATAATAATCTCTAGGCCGTGCCGAGTTCAACGAGATATCCCGCTTGACCGTAGCTCGCTCGGTCTAAGCGCAGCGACCATTAGAAAATTAGGCCCAAAATGAAGCCTGCCCCACAACGTCATTTGCTTTTGGGTGACAGTGAGAGAACCGTTAGGGTGAGAAGCACAATTCGACCTCAGGTACGTTCCTAAGGTCCTTCCGATCAGTGCAAGCCTAACGTTGACCGTGTGGCATTAACCCTTAATAGTTAAAATAAGGTGTTTACTTCAAAGAGTTTGCATTGACTTCTCTCCCCATAGGAATACATTGCCTTTACCCCTAAATTAAACCTGAAGTGTATATGGGTTATGAATGCCGTATGAACCTGTCTTTGGTAACAGTCCATCAGGCCAGTATGAGGTCTACCTGTGTTGATTCTAAGCTTCCTGGACCAACCGGAAGTGGTTAAAATCACCCTAAAAGTGTTTTTCCATTACCTGCCTGCAGTTTGATAGACATAGTGCATTCAACCCTGTGTAAATCAGTCAATTGTTAACGTAAGGACTTAAAACTCAGGATTCTGTAAAAGCATAGGCCAGTGAGGATATGTGTTGACTTATAGCTTCCTGTGCCAACCGGAAGTGCCTTAATTGGTGTCTCAGGGGCTGTTTCGAGGGGTTAAAAAAGTCAGATCTGTCCAAAACTTCATATGTGTGATTAGGCAACCCCCATGAACTGTAAATCAGTCATTTTTCCCATAAAATTTCAAAGGAAAACTAAATCACACAGACAAACAACTTGGAAGGAGGGACGTATTGGGGTTTGTAGAGACAGACAGTGCCTCCAATAGTTAGCTTTGTTCGAGCTAAAAAAGAACCGTCAGACCTAGAGTTCCGAAACTTTAGAAACCTGTTCTAGACCTCGGGTCGATAGTGCGTGGTGAGTTAGGTGGCTCTAGAAGGTTCTCGGACCGAGAAATAGCCTCGTACATTTGCAATGACTTCAATTCATTTTGACCATTACGAAAATGGCGACATTTACAAAAGTCTCAGAGACACAAGACTAGGTGCATTGAAACCGGCTCGGCCCATAGAGACGGACCCCAACGTTTCGGTCCGATAGTTCATTCAAGGACCCCATAGCAAGGCATGGAAAAAGTGGATTTTCAGCACCAATTAGGGTTTTACTCGGGCACCGAAGGACCTATCGAGCCGAAACTCGGGATTCGGGGTCGCCTCACATAGGCCTTCACATAATGTCCGACCTGGACCCGCAGCTAGAACGTAACTATGTGTTTTACGTTTTTATTATGTTTTAAACTAAAGGCGCTGTGAATTATGGGCCTGCTCTGACATATATGATAGTTGGCTTCTAAATGAGTTGGAAAAAGTGGGTTTGGTGTCAATTGGTATCAGTTTGGTGTCAAAATGACATCTAATTGACTGATGGACACTGACTTGCTAGTTGACTTTTGTACATTAGCAATATGTTTAAACGGAGAGGGACCATCACCAAAATGGCATTCTGAAATCAACACAAAAAAATGGCATCACCATAGTCTCCAGGCTGTGCAGAGTTCAACGAGACGCCCCGCTTGACCGTAGCTCGCTCTGAGTGCAGCGACCTTGAAAAAAAGAAGGCGCAAAAGGAAGGCTGGCCCTCAATGTCATTTGCTTTAGGGTGACAGTGAGAGAACCGTTAGGGTGAGAAGCACAATTCGACCTCAGGTACGTTCCTAAGGTCCTCCTGATCCGTGCAAGCCTAACCTTGACTGTGTGGCATTAACCCTTAATAGTTAAAATAAGGTGTTTACTTCAAACAGTTTGCATTGACTTCTCTCCCCATAGGAATACATTGCCTGCACCTCTAAATTCAACCTGAGGCCTATGTGGGTTATGAATGCCTTATGAACCTGTCTTCTATGACAGTCCATCAGCTCACTATGAGGTCTACCTGTGCCGATTCTAAGCTTCCTGAAGCAACCGGAAGTGGTTAAATTGACCCAAAAGGTGTTTTGATGTACATAACCTTCAAAGGTGAAAATGACTACATTCAACCCTGTGTAGATCAGTCAATTCTTAACGTAAGGACTTAAAACTCAGGATTCTGTAAAAGCATAGCCCGGTGAGGATATGTGTTGACTTATAGCTTCCTGTGCCAACCGGAAGTGCCTTAATTGGTGTCTAAGGGGCTGTTCCGAGGGGTTAAAAAAGTCAGATCTGTCCAAAACTTCATATGTGTGATTAGGCAACCCCCATGAACTGTAAATCAGTCATTTTTCCCATAAAATTTCAAAGGAAAACTAAATTACAGACACACAACTTGGAAGGAGGGACGTATTGGGGTTTGTAGAGACAGACAGTGCCTCCAATAGTTAGCTTTGTTCGAGTTAAAAAAGAACCGTCAGACCTAGAGTTCCGAAACTTTAGAATCCTGTTCTAGACTTCAGGTCGATAGTGCGTGGTGAGTTACGTGGCTCTAGACGGTTCTCGGACCGAGAAACAGCTTCATACATTTGCAATGACTTCAATTCATTTTGACCATTACGAAAATGGCGACATTTAGAAATGTCTCAGAGACACAAGACTAGGTGCATTGCGACCGTCTCGGCCCATATAGACAGACCCCAACGTTTCTGTCCGATAGCTCATTCAAGGACCCCGTAGCAAGTCATGGAAAAAAGTGGATTTTCAGTACCAATTAGGGTTTTGCTCGGACACCAAATGACCGATCGAGCCGAAACTTAGGATTCGGGGTCGCCTCAGCTAGGCCTACACGTAACATAAGAAATGGACCCGCAGCTAGAACGTAACTACATGTTTTATGGTTTTTTTATGGTTTGAACCAAAGGCGTTGTGAATTTTGGGCCAGCTCTGAAGTGTGTGATAGTTGGCTACTAAACAGGTTGGAAAAAGTGGGTTTAGTGTCAATTTGTATCAGTTTGGTGTCAGAATGACATCTAATTGACTGGTGGACACTGACTTGCTAGTTGACTTTTGTACATTAGCAATATGTTTAAACGGTGAGGTACCATCACCAAAAGTGACATTCTGAAATCAACCCTAACGAGCCATTGAGATGAACCAGAATCACTGCCCAGCCATCCCGAGTTCATCGGGCCAGTCAATTTCACATTCCTGCAGGATTTTTATAGCATGACAAATTCGTGATGGTACCTGCCCATTGAACCATATTGCAAATGCACAGTGACTTTGCAAAAGTGAGAAAACATAAACAAATGGACATGATGAAATCAACACAACGAGTGATGGAAATGTACAACTATCACTGCTCGGCCATCCTGTGTTCATCAGACCAGTCAATTTTGCATTTTTGAGCATGTCAAATTTCATATGGTAAATGCACATTGAAACATATTGCAAATGCACGTGCACTTACAATATGATTCTATAGTGAAAAACAATCACCTAACGGACATGATGAAATCAACACAACGAGTGATGGAAATGTACAACTATCACTGCTCAGCCATCCTGTGTCCATCAGACCAGTCAGTTTTGCATTTTTGAGCATGTCAAATTTCATATGGTAAATGCACATTGAAACATATTGCAAATGCACGTGCACTTACAATATGATTCTATAGTGAAAAGAAATCACCTAACGGACATGATGAAATCAACACAACGAGTGATGGAAATGTACAACTATCACTGCCAGGCCATCCTGTGTTCATCAGGCCAGTCAATTTCACATTACTGCAGGATTTTTATAGCATGACAAATTCGTGATGGTGCCTGCCCATTGAACCATATTGCAAATGCACAGTGACTTTGCAAAAGTGAGAAAACATAAACAAATGGACATGATGAAATCAACACAACGAGTGATGGAAATGTACAACTATCACTGCTCGGCCATCCTGTGTTCATCAGACCAGTAAATTTTGCATTTTTGAGCATGTCAAATTTCATATGGTAAATGCACATTGAAACATATTGCAAATGCACGTGCACTTACAATATGATTCTATAGTGAAAAGAAATCACCTAACGGACATGATGAAATCAACACAACGAGTGATGGAAATGTACAACTATCACTGCTCGGCCATCCTGTGTTCATCAGACCAGTCAATTTTGCATTTTTGAGCATGTCAAATTTCATATGGTAAATGCACATTGAAACATATTGCAAATGCACGTGCACTTACAATATGATTCTATAGTGAAAAGAAATCACCTAACGGACATGATGAAATCAACACAACGAGTGATGGAAATGTACAACTATCACTGCTCGGCCATCCTGTGTTCATCAGACCAGTCAATTTTGCATTTTTGAGCATGTCAAATTTCATATGGTAAATGCACATTGAAACATATTGCAAATGCACGTGCACTTACAATATGATTCTATAGTGAAAAGAAATCACCTAACGGACATGATGAAATCAACACAACGAGTGATGGAAATGTACAACTATCACTGCTCGGCCATCCTGTGTTCATCAGACCAGTCAATTTTGCATTTTTGAGCAAGGTCAAATTTCATATGGTAAATGCACATTGAAACATATTGCAAATGCACGTGCACTTACAATATGATTCTATAGTGAAAAGAAATCACCTAACGGACATGATGAAATCAACACAACGAGTGATGGAAATGTACAACTATCACTGCTCGGCCATCCTGTGTTCATCAGACCAGTCAATTTTGCATTTTTGAGCAAGGTCAAATTTCATATGGTAAATACACATTGAAACATATTGCAAATGCACGTGCACTTACAATATGATTCTATAGTGAAAAAATATCATCTAACGGAGATGATGAAATCAACACAACGAGTGATGGAAATGTACAACTATCACTGCTCGGCCATCCTGTGTTCATCAGACCAGTCAATTTTGCATTTTTGAGCATGTCAAATTTCATATGGTAAATGCACATTGAAACATATTGCAAATGCACGTGCACTTACAATATGATTCTATAGTGAAAAAACATCATCTAACGGAGATGATGAAATCAACACAACGAGTGATGGAAATGTACAACTATCACTGCTCGGCCATCCTGTGTTCATCAGACCAGTCAATTTTGCATTTTTGAGCATGTCAAATTTCATATGGTAAATGCACATTGAAACATATTGCAAATGCACGTGCACTTACAATATGATTCTATAGTGAAAAGACATCACCTAATGGACATGATGAAATCAACACAACGAGTGATGGAAAGGAACAACTATCACTGCCAGGCCATCCTGTGTTCATCAGGCCAGTCAATTTCACATTCCTGCAGGATTTTTATAGCATGACAAATTCGTGATGGTACCTGCCCATTGAACCATATTGCAAATGCACAGTGACTTTGCAAAAGTGAGAAAACATAAACAAATGGACATGATGAAATCAACACAACGAGTGATGGAAAGGTACAACTCTCACTGCTCGGCCATCCTGTGTTCATCAGACCAGTCAATTTAGCATTTTTGAGCATGTCAAATTTCATATGGTAAATGCACATTGAAACATATTGCAAATGCACGTGCACTTGCAATATGATTATATAGTGAAAAAACATCACAAAATGGACATGATGAAGTCAACACAACGAGTGTTGGAAAGGAACAACTATCACTGCCCGGCCATCCCGAGTTCATCAGGCCAGTCAATTTTGCATGTCAATTTTTGAGCATGTCAAATTTCTTATGTCATTTGGCCCACAAAAAAATTCCTTATGCACAATTTAAAAAAAAATATAAAAAAATATGATAATAAAATTGGACAAAAGTATATTCATACAGTTCTTACACATGTGTAATTGACAAAAAAATTGAAAGAATTTCAAAAAACGGTCCAGAAAGCACTTTTTTAAGGGTGTGAAGTTTTTTACAAAATTTTGACATTTTTGACTTTTGAATTTTGACTTCCTATGAAATCATATTGAAATTGGACAAAACATATTCCTTATGCGCATGTAAAAAAAAAAAAATTATGATAATAAAATTGGACAAAAGTATATTCATACAGTTCTTACACATGTGTAATTGACAAAAAAATCGAAAGAATTTCGAAAAACGGTCCAGAAAGCACTTTTTTAAGGGTGTGTGAAGTTTTTTACAAAATTTTGACATTTTTGACTTTTTGAATTTTGACTTCCTATGAAATCATATTGAAATTGGACAAAACATATTCCTTATGCGCATGTAAAAAAAAAAAAGAATTATGATAATAAAATTGGACAAAAGTATATTCATACAGTTCTTACACATGTGTAATTGACAAAAAATCGAAAGAATTTCGAAAAACGGTCCAGAAAGCACTTTTTTATGGGTGTGTGAAGTTTTTTACAAAATTTTGACATTTTTGACTTGTGACTTTTGACTTCCTATGAAATCATATTGGAATTGGACAAAACATATTCCTTATGCGCATGTAAAAAAAAAAAAATTATGATAATAAAATTGGACAAAAGTATATTCATACAGTTCTTACACATGTGTAATTGACAAAAAAATCGAAAGAATTTCGAAAAACGGTCCAGAAAGCACTTTTTTAAGGGGTGATAAGTTTTTGACAAAAATTTCATTTTTTCAAAATTTTACTTTTGGACATTGACTTGGGTTACATTTCCAATATGAAAAACCCCGGTGGAGCGCATTCGCCCCCTGTTGAATTTTTAAAGTGTTACAACTGGCAATTGCCATATGGCATTTGCAATACACTTTGCATGAATCAACGCCGAATTGGGTGGTATTGGCCAATGTGTATATGGTTTGTCCGATGCCAATGACTTGCCATTCATTTTTGTCCAATACAGGGGGGACTTCCCTTACATCTGTAAGCTTCATGTACTGTAAAGCAGGGTTACATTCAACACTATAAATAGTATTCAATATACACAGTATACACTATACACAGTATGCTAGCGGAACCCCTCGACAACATTCCGCTGAAAAGGCAGCGCACGAAATTCATGTTTTTGTTTTTGAAATATGTAACTTTTATACCTTATTTAGGGAACATTTTGACATTCACCATATGGTTAGTGAGAAAGTCCACATTGCAAATGTACGGTCCCTTACTCAACGTCTGCCAACGTTTCTAAAATTTGCGGACAGCGGTGGGCCATGCAGAAGGGCCGGATATTCCAGGAAGTCATCAAACGAAGTCTCGGACATTCGGTTACCATTTTTTATAAAATATTCAAATTTTGGTAATTTTTCCGCTGTCCCGGTAAATCCCACAAGAGGGCGAATGGAATCATATTGCAAATTTACAAAACATCATCAATCATGATGTGGCATTTTCTCCTAACTGGAAAAGACTTCGCATAATGGGCAGTTGGCCCCGAACAAGATGGCGTCGAGGTCTCAACGGTTTTTGAGTTATGGCCCTTTTTCTGAGATTAAAGGTAAAAAAATTAAAATAAAGCACCAATTTTTCCGCTTCACGTCAAAGTAAATTAACCTACAGTGTCAATAAAAAAAGAACCAGCCATTTATTTAATGGCAATTTCAGAGAAATCGTACAATGTACAATTGGTGATGTTGAAAAAGGTTTTTTTATTTTTTTAAGTTACAGATCTGTTATGCAGGTGAGTGAGGACCCAAAAGCGACTTAACAGAAACAGAGTTTATTCAAGTCCAAACAGAAAATAACAAATCCTGAATCCTTAACAGGAAATGTCCAAACGGGGATAACAGAGATCCTCTAGTTTGTAGAGGGGAATAACAGGATAAGCGGCCACAGACTGCAGGTCCCTTCGGGTAGGCGCAGGCCGTAGCTGACAGAGACACCTGCTCACACGCAGCATCTGATGAAGGCAAAACACGACAGGACGGAACAAGAACACAGCACAGCAAACAAGGATCCGACAAGGACAGAAGCAGAAACAGAGAGAGAAATAGAGACTTAATCAGAGGGCAAAATTGGGGACAGGTGTGAAAGAGTAAACGAGGTCGTTAGGAGAATGAGGAACAGCTGGGAGCAGGAACGGAACGATAGAGAGAGAGAGGGATAGAGAGAGGGAAAGAAACCTAATAAGACCAGCAGGGGGAAACGAATAGAAGAGAAAACACAGGGACAAGACATGACAATATATGACAATACATGACACAGATCCATTTGCAGCGTGTTCAGACAAATCTTTTTGGTTTTCTGAAATAACACAGACTCATTCAACCCTCTGTAAATAAGTCAGTTCTTAACATAAAGACTTAAAACTCAATATTCGATAAGTGCCTACCCGAAGGAGGATATGTGTTCACTTTCATGTTCCTGTGTAAACTGGAAGTGCCTTAAAATGGTGTCATAGGTTGTGTATCGAAGGGTTAAAAAGGTCAGTTATTTTCAAAACTTCATATGTGTGATTAGGCAACCCTCAGGAATTTTAAGTCAGTCATTTCTCCCAACAGATGTCAAAGAAAAGCTCTCTCTCACACACACACACACAGCAAGGATGGAGTGACAAAGTGTGGTGCTTAAAGACACTCAGAGCCTGCTATGGCATTATCATAATCTCTCGGCTATGCCGAGTTCAATGAGATGCCCCGCTAGACTGTAGCTTGCTCGGTCTGAGCTCAGCGACCATGAAAAAAGTAGATCCGTAATGAAGTCTTGCCCAAAATTGCAGGTGCTTTTGGGTGACAACGGGAGAACAGTTAGGGTTAGAAGCACAATTACACCTCAGGAACATTACTGAGGTCCTCCCGATCTGTGCAAGCCTAACCTTGACCATGTGGCATTAACCCTTAACAGTTAAAAGGTGTTTACATCAAACCGTTTTCAATGACTTCTCTCCCCATAGGAATACATTGCCTGCACCCCTAAATTCAACCTGAAGCCTATGTGGGTTATGAATGTCTTATGAACCAGTCTTTGATGACAATCCATCAGACCACTATGAGGTCTACCTGTGTTGATTCCAAGCTTCCTGGAGCAACAGGAAGTGGTTAAAATCACCCTAAAAGTGTTTTTCCATACCCATCCAGCAGTTTGTGATAAATAAACACTATCACTATCACTGCTCGGCCATCCCGAATTCATCAGGACAGTCAGTTTTGCATTTCTGCAGTATTCTTGAGCATGACATCTGTGATGATAAATGCCCATTGAAACATATTGCAAATACGCCGTGCATTTGCAATATGATTCAAGAGTGAAAAAACATCACCAAATGGACATGATGAAATCAACACAACGAGCGATGGAGAGGCCAGGTCAATTTAGCATTTCTGCAGTATTCTTTAGCATGACAAATTAGTGATGGTAAAAGCACATTGAAACATATTGCAAATGCACAGCCGTACACCTGGTGATTGGAATGGGTTACTAGGAGCACATTTAAAAAATGGTTTTGAATGCCATTACGGGGTAGCAAGGGATCCACGGTTGGGTAGGGAGCACCCCCCACCCATGCCCCTTGTCATTTTGGACGTGTTTTTTTTAATCGTTAAACTACAGTCCCACTTCTCCCTGATCATACATGACAAAAAGACCATCTAGGTTGATTCATGGCTTAATTATATAATTTTGGCAGTATAAATGCCTGTTGGACATGGTTCACAGACTTTTGGGTTTATAAACATATATATATATATATATATATATATATATATATATATATATATATGCTATTTAGCAGACGCTTTTATCCAAAGCGACTTACAGTCATGTGTGCATACATTCTACGTATGGGTGGTCCCGGGGATCGAACCCACTACCCTGGCGTTACAAGCGCCATGCTCTACCAACTGAGCTACAGAAGGACCAACTTCCATTGATCGTACACGGCAAATGTACATAACATCCTGATTTGGAACTTTCAAATCTTACATTTTGCATTTGGACATTTCTTATGGTGACTTTTGACTTCCTATGAAATCATATTGCAAATTAACAAAACATATGCCTTATGGACAAGTAAAAAATAAAAAAACATAATCAAATGACAAAAGTATGTTCATACAGTTCTTATACATGTGTAATTGAGAAAATTTCGAAAGAATTTCGTAAAATGTCCAGAAAGCACTTTAACCTCTTGCGCCGAGCCATTCCGGATCCGGTATCGTGACTACAGCCTCAAGCTCATTACCATAACGCAACGTTAACAATTTCAAAAAATCGCAAATTAAATGAAATAAATATGCCTGCTCTCAAGCTTAGCCTTTTCTTAACAACACTGTCATCTCAGATTTTCAAAATATGCTTTTGAACCATAGAAAATCAATCATGTGTGTAAGAGTGTTGATGGCTAGCTTAGCATTTAGCGTAGCATTTAGCACGCAACATATTCACAAAAACCAGCAAAGGAATCAAATAAAATAATTTACCTTTGAAGAACTTCAGATGTTTCAATGAGGAGACTCTCAGTTACATAGCAGATGTCCAGTTTTTCCTGAAAGATTCTTTGTGTAGGACAAATCGCTCCGTTTTGGCTAACGAACCACATTTGGCTAATGAACCGCAAATTCAGTCACCTAAATGTCGAACTTTTTTTCCGAATTAACTCCATAATATGGACCGAAACATGGCAAACGTTGTTTGAGTCAATCCTCAAGGTGTTTTGTCAAATATCTCTTCATTGATATGCCGTTCGTGGAAGCATGGTTTTTCTTAGAATCCCATGGAAAAATACCAGCAGCTGAGTTTTGCGCACCAATTTCCACGCAGGACACCGTGCGGACACTTGGCAAATGTAGTCTATTATGGTCAATCTTCCAATGATATACCTGCAAATACGTCACAATGCTCCAGACCCCTTGGGGAAACGATAGAAAGGGTAGGCTCATTCCTGTCGCATTCACAGCCATATAAGGAGATAATGAAAAACGTAGCCTCAGAAATCCTGTTCATTTCCTGGTTGCAGAAACATCTTGGTTTTGCTTGAAGCTTTTGTTCTAGGGCACTCACAGTGAAAATCTTTGCAGTTCTGGAAACGTCAGTGTTTTCTTTCCAAAGCTATCAATTCCATGCATAGTCGAGCATCTTTTCGTGACAAAATATTGCGCTTAAAACGGGCACGTCTTTTTATCCAAAAATGAAATACTGCCCCTAGAGTCTGAAGAGGTTAATACATTTGAGCCAATCAGTTGTGTTGTGACAAGGTAGGGGTGGTATACAGAAGATAGCCCTATTTGGTAAAATACCAAGTCCATATTATGGCAAGAACAGCTCAAATAAGCAAAGAGAAATGACATTCCATCATTACTTAGGACAAGAAGATCAGTCAATATGGAACATTTCAAAAACTTTTCAAGTTTCTTCGAGTGCAGTCACAAAAGCCATCAAGCGCTATGATGAAACTGGCTCTCATGAGGACCGCCACAGGAATGAAAGACCCAGCGGCACCTCTGCTGCAAAGGATAAGTTCATTACAGTCACCAGCCTCAGAAATTGCAGCCCAAATATATGCTTCATACAGTAACAGAGGTGACTGTGTGAATTAGGCCTTTATGGTCAAATTGCTGCAAAGAAACCACAACTAAAGGACACCAATAATAAGAAAAGACCTGCATGGGCCAAGAAACATGAGCAATGTACATTAGACTGGTGGAAATTTGTCCTTTGGTCTGGAGTCCAAATTTGAGATTTTTGGTTCCAACCGCCGTGTCTATGTGAGACGCGGTGTGAGTGAACGGATGATCTCCACATGTGTGGTTCCCACCGTAAAGCATGGGTGCTTTGCTGGTGACACTGTCTGTGATTTATTTAGAATTCAAGTCACACTTAACCAGCATGGCTACCACAGCATTCTGCAGCGATACGCCATCCCATCTCGTTTGGGCTTAGTGGGACTATCATTAGTTTTTCAACAGGACAATGACCCAAAACACCTCCAGGCTGTGTAACAGCTATTTTACCAAGAAGGAGAGTGATGGAGTGCTGCATCAGATGACCTGGCCTCCACAATCACCCGACCTTAACCCAAATGAGATGGTTTGGGATGAGATAGTGATGGAAAAGCACAGAGTGATGGGAAAGCTGCCCACAACTGCTCAGATGTGGGAACTCCTTCAAGACTGTTGGAAAAACATTCCAGGTGAAGCTGGTTGAAATAATGCCAAGAGTGTGCAAATCTGTCATTAAGGCAAAGGGTAGCTATTTGAAGAATCTCAAATATAAAATATATTTTGATTGTTTAACACTATTTTGGTTACTACATGTTATTTTATAGTTTGATGTCATCACTATTATTCTACAATGTAGAAAATTGTAAAAATAAAGAAAAACCCTTGAATGAGTAGGTGTTCTAAAACTTTTCACCAGTAGTGTACATATTTTGGCTTGCCAGGTCCTCCATATTAAATCATATCCCAGAATTCTTTCTCTCCAACATAACATGTTGATGTAATAACTCCAAAAATAGAAAATTGAGGTGTAACTTTGCATTGGAACTTTTGATGCATATACTAATGCAAATCCATATGTTACATGTGGTTACATTTATGCTACCTACCCTTTAATTAAGCCTGTACTCGATTAAACTTATCTTGCATGACAATAAGGTGAAAGTGTCGAGCGAGAAAATGCAACTACATCTTTCTCACATTAAGAAATCATCACCTGACTCTGTAAAAAAATTAAGATCGGGAATGACAAGGCATTTTTTGCATTACAATCTAATGTGCTTCTCAGGAGAGAATCACTAAAGCATCGGACGAGGGGTCGATTTGCTCATAGTGTAGCGAGACGGCAGATATGAGTAATGCATGATTATTTGCAGATAACAAGACAATGCAGAGTTTTCTAGTCCATTCTTCCACCTCAGATGTTAAGACATCCTACATATGTCACGCCCTGACCTTAGTTATCTATGATTTCTGTAACATTTTGGTCAGGTCAGGGTGGAACGAGGGTTGGTATGCTTGTTTGTCTTGTCTAGGGTTTTTGTAAGTCTAGGGGTGTTGGTTCGTCTAGGCATATTGTAGGTCTATGGTGGCCTGAATTGGTTCCTAATCAGAGACAGCGGTTTATCGTTGTCTCTGATTGGGGATCCTATTTAGGTTTCCATTTTCCCTTTTGGTTTCATGGGTTCTATTCTATGTTTAGTTGCCTGTTCTCCACTTCTCATATTAGTGTCACGGTTCGTTTTGTTGTTTTGTATAGTTTGTTCTGTGTTCTTTCTTTATTAAAGAAGTATGTATGCTTACCACGCTGCGCCTTGGTCTCCTCCATATGACGACCGTGCCAGTATTGCTGCTACAGAAATACACATGGCTGGAGATACCAGATGATAATAAACAGACTGACATTAATAAATTGTACATATGCCCCCTATATTGGTTAGATGGCTACTTTATTAAAAGATCATCAGATGTCCTGTCAGTTACTCTGGTGACACAGCCGTGAATTGCTATGTCAATAACCAACACAGCTCTGACGTGAATATTCCAAGAAAATTTGTTCCATACAATTATTAGCAGAAAATGAACCTTGGATATATCATGAGATAAGTGTTGTTGTGTTTTCCAAGTACATTAGCTAGTGTTTGCCATAGCAACTGACAGTACCACAACATGTGATCACCGTATGACATCATGCAGTTTGTTTAGAGCAGGGGTTGAGTGTCAAACTAATTTTGCCCTTCGGAGCGCAATCGGTCTTCATCTAGGTCTGGATGGCTGCACATAAGACGTTCTCCAGCGATTCATGTGTAAATACAGTAAAGTACACACACTAAAGGGTAAAAAAGTATATTTTTTAAACCACTGCAAACATGGCTCTCTCAGGATATGCTGTTGGAATCAGTTCAGCCACTGGCTTTTCCATGCATCGTGCCGACAGAGATAAACGCCTCTCTGGGAAGAAAGAAGTGCGGGAGAATTCTCATCAGTTAGTCACATGCGCACATTCCCTCTCTTGCTCGTACCGTCTAATAGGCAGAAACTCAGAGGATGTACCAGTAACGAGAACCATTCAATGCTGGTCTAACCAATCGGAAGCCACGCTTCAAGATTGTATTGATTACGCAAACTGAATATGTTCCGGTCAGCCTCAGAGAAACACATTGACCTATACGCTGACTCGGTGAGTGCATTTATAAAGAAGTGCATTGGAGATGTTGTATCCGCTGCGACTATTAAAACCTACCCTAACCAGAAACTGTGGATGGATGGTGGCATTTGCGCAAAACTGAAAGCAAAACAAAATGCGATTCACTGCCTTTAACCATGGAAAGAGGTCTGGTAATATGGCTGAATATAAACAGTGTAGTTTTCCATCCGCAAGGCAACCAATCAAGCAAAATGCCGGCTCAGACACAAGACGTATGTGGCAGAATCTACAGGAAATCACGGGCTACCAAACCAAAAACAGCCACGTCACAGACACCGACATCACGCTTCCGGACAAACTAAACATCTATTTTGCCCGCTTTGAGGATAATACAGTGCCACCGTTGCGGATCGCTAACAAAGACGCCCCCCCCCTCCTCCCCATCTAGTGGTTGACATGAGTAAAACATTTAAACATGTTAACCCTCGCAAGGCTGCTGACCCGGACGGCATCCCTAGACGCAGACCAGCTGGCTAGTGTGTTTACAGACATATTCACTCCCTATCCCAGTCTGTTGTTCCCACATGCTTCCAAGATGGCTACCATTGTTCCTGTACCCACGAAGGCAAAGATAACTGCACTAAATGACTACCGCCCTGTAGCACTCACTTCTGTCATCATGATGACGACTGAAGTGGGTCTAGGGTGGCCCGTAAGGTGGTGGTGATATGATCATGATGACAGAAGTGAGTGCTACGGGGTGGTAGTCATTTAGTTCAGTTATCTTTGCCTTCTTGGGTTGTTTGTACGCAATCGCCATCACACTGCACACTGGACAAAAATAATAGCTATGTAAGAATGCTGTTCATTGACTACAGCTCAGCATTCAACACCATTGTACCCTCCAAGCTCATCATCAATCTGGAGGCCCTGAGTCTCAACCCCACCCTGTGCAACTGGGTCCCAGACTTTCTGACCAGGTGGTGAAGGTAGGAAAAACATCTCCACTTTGCTGACCCTCAACACTGGGGCCCCACAAAGGTGTGTGCTCAGCCCACTCCTGTAATCCCTGTTCACCTACGACTGCGTGGCCATGCATGCCTCCAACTCAATCATCAAGTTTGCAGACGACACAACAGTAGTGGGCTTGATCACCAACAACGACGAGACATCCTACAGGGAGGAGGTGAGGGCACTCAGAGTTTGTTAGGAAAACAACCTCTCACTCAACGTCAACAAAACAAAGGAGATGATCGTGGACTTCAAGAAACAGCAGAGTACCTCCCCCTATCCACATCGAAGGGACAACGGTGGAGAAGGTGGAACGTTTTAAGTTGCTGGCATACACATCACAGGCAAACTGAAGGTCCCCCACACAGGCAGTGTGGTGAAGAAGGGGCAACAGCACCTCTTCAACCTCAAGAGGCTGAAGACATTAGGCTTGTCACCCAAAACCCTGACAAACTCTTACAGATGCACAATCGAGATCATCCTGTCGGGCTGTATCACAGCCTGGTACGGCAACTGCACCAACCTCAATCGCAAGGCTCTCCAGAGGGTTGTGCGGTCTGCAAAACACATCACCGGGGGCAAACTACCGACAGCACCCGATGTCACAGGAAGGCCAAAAAGATCATCAAGGACAACAACCACCCGAGCCACTGCCTGTTCACACCGCTATCATCCAGAATGCAAGGTCAGTACAGGTGCATCAAAGCTGGGATAAGTGGCCAGGGTTACATTCTGGAAGCACGCGTTCCGATTCCGTACTGCAGTTTAACAGACGTCCGGCTCAGAAAGACATCTCCCATAGGAATGTCAGTTTTGAAAATTACTATTAAGACACTTATTCATCACCTTTGTGCATAAAACATCCATAGAATTATTCAAATAATTGTTGCTGAGAATTTTTTCCATCACTCACAGCTGAAGATCTTAATGTTTTATATTATATTTTGTGTCGATATAGTGCCATTTATTGAATTTTGCCCTGTTAACTTTAGCAGCAAGGTTGGAGATCGTCCTCTGGATGTCGCCATAATTACAATGTAAGTCTATGGGGGTGAGGAGCACAAGCCTCATAGGTTTTGTATTGAAGTCAATGTAGCCACAAGAGGACAGAAAGTAGCTGTCCTCCGGCTACTCCATGATCCTAACCAAGAGGGTGCTGTTGAGACTACTGTAGACCTTCATTTCAAGCCAATGTGTTTTAATCAGGTAGTTGGTGACGTGAAAATATTTTGTATAGTTTCATCTAAAAAGTCCTCTCCTTTTTCCTCTGAGTAGGCTCCACTGACCTTTTAAGATGAAAACCAGGTGTTAAATGTAGTGAAAAGGAAACCACTTCACAGTTCCTCACAGTCAAAATTTGCAAATGCTTGTACTCTATCCATCACTATTTGATGCACCCTGACAGAGTAAAAAGACTACAAATGTAGGTCATTATCATTTCTACACAGACTTTGTGGTAGATATGACCCCTCTTCATCCACTCTTTTGGTTGGTGCCACATTGCGTTACTTGCAACCCTTTTGGTCCTGGATGCCACCACAGTGAGACAGGGATCAATATGCTGCAGAGCACATCAGTTGCTCCACAAATTACCCATCTCCTTTCCGCTCATCCTTGGCTGGATGAAAGGTGGGAAGAGAGTAAGAGGAATGATTCTGTCGCATTGGCTTACTCTTGTCACAGGCCTGAATGAGGAGTCGAGGACTGCTTTCCCTTTCTGTCCATCCTGTCTAACCTCTCTTCCCCCCAAACACATTACCTCCTGTCTCAACGCCCATCTCTCACTGAGTGAACCATGGTAGTGACGATGAGCTTTGTGCCATGGAAACAAACAAGCATGAATGTCCTCAGAGATCTATCTGAGGACAGATTGATCTCTGGGATGTTGAGATGAATGTTGACTAAAATTATTGGTTTAAACAGGGTTAATTTCAATCGAAGAATATTTAAAAGTAAACACTCGTGACACTGGGAGAAAGTTGAAGAGAAAATATTTTTTAAATGCTGGTATTATCCCTCAATCTGCCGTTTTTTTCCCTGTAGTAGTTCATTTGGGCAGGGATTCAATCCAATCCTGTGTTGTAGCGCGCTTGACATTTAAAGGTCATTTTCATATTGAGCTGACATGTGCATTGTTTACCCAACGTGATCACAGGGAGAAATTACGTTGGTGGATTGGTGAACTAATGGACAAAGGTTAGGAAAATTTACGTGAAAGGTTAGAACTGAAACAACAAAAGTTAGCTTAATTTATGCTGCAGGTTGGGTGAATTGGGTTAAGTTTAGAATAAGGGGAAAGTGCAACTCAAACACGCAAATTTGGGATTACTAAACGGTTGTGGATTACACCCATCCATCCTCTCCAACCAACCGCCCTACTTTAAATTCTGTCTAAAGAAACAAGACCATTAGTAGGTATCATACTTCTTGGAGGAGCTCAGAAATATGTAAAATATGTTTAGTATTGCTCTGAGGACAGGCTGGTTTACGGTGAATGCGATCTCAGCGAACACGGGAACATTACCTTTAAAAGATACACCTTGGTTAACAGTCAGTGGCAAAAGGTTATGTAGCACAGTATAATCCACAATGTGTCACAAGGTTATTTCAGTTCAATTGAAAAGTAACAGCACACTTTTATGGAGTGGTTAAGATCTCCCTTTCCTGCGACGGTTGTTGATAATGTGCACTAATGTGCCTAGAATGACTTTGTAAGTAACAGCAAACTTTCCAGGACATAGACTTATATTTTATGGGCAGAAAGCTTACATTCCTGTTAATCTAACTGCAGTGTCCAATTTACAGTCGCTATTACAGTGAAAAATTACCATGCTATTGTTTGAGGAGAGTGCACAACAACAACAACAAATATTATCACGGCAACTGGTTTGATACATTGACCTCTGATGTTAAATAATGTACTTACCTTCAGTAATCTTCCTATGATTTGTCATCCTGAGGATCCCAGAGATAAAATGTAGCACAGTTTTTTAAAATTATTATTTTTATTTATTTGTTTGATAAAATCCATTTTTATATTCAAATGTAGTAACTGGGTTCCACAGTTTGAACCCCTGCTGTCAAATTCTAAATTGTGCCTGAACTCCTATATGATATTATGGCCTTTCGCTTACATTTAAAAAATCACATGTTTTTTTGTTTGTATTATCTTTAACCAGATATGTGTTATATTCTCCTACATTCTCCTTTCAAATGGTATCAATAATATGCATATCCTTGCTTCAGGACCTGACCTACAGGCAGTTAGATTTGGGTATGTAAAATCATTGTTATTGTTATTTATGACTAGCGTCACACAAAGTCAGTTTTTACACCTGCTCTAAATCTGTCTAACCATAGGAAAGGAAGAAATTGAATATAAGTACTATAATTGTAATTTCTAATTATTACCAACCCAACACAGAACATTCACTGCTATGTAATGGCCAAAGAGTGCCATAATGTTTAGAATAATTTATGTATGGAGACATCAAGATGAGGTTAAAAATCATTGCTTTATAAACCAAATATACAATGCTCAAAACAATTAAGGGAACACTTAAACAACACAATGTAACTCCAAGTTAATCACACTTCTGTGAAATCAAACTGTCCACCTAGGAAGCAACACTGATTGACAATACATTTCACATGCTGTTGTACAAATGGAATAGACAACAGGTGGAAATTATAGGCAATTAGCAATACACCCCCAATAAAAGAATGGTTCTGCAGGTGGTGACCACAGACCACTTCTCAGTTCCTATGCTTCCTGGCTGATGTTTTGGTCACTTTTGAATGCTGGCGGTGCTTTCACTCTAGTGGTAGCATGAGACGGAGTCTACAACCCACACATGTGGCTCAGGTAGTGCAGCTCATCCAGGATGGCACAACAATGCGAGCTGTGGCAAGAAGGTTTGCTGTGTCTGTCAGCGTAGTGTCCAGAGCATGGAGGCGCTACCAGGAGACAGTCCAGTAAACCAGGAGATGTGGAGGAGGCCGCAGGAGGGCAACAAGCCAGCAGCAGGACCGCTACCTCCGCCTTTGTGCAAAGAGGATCACTGCCACAGCCCTGCAAAATGACCTCCAGCAGGCCACAAATCTGCATGTATCAACTCAAACGGTCAGAAACAGACTCAGTGAGGGTGGTATGAGGGCCCAACGTCCACAGGTGGGGGTTGTGCTTACAGCCCAACACCGTGCAGGATGTTTGGCATTTGCCAGAGGACAACAAGATTGGCAAATTCGCCACTGGCGCCCTGTACTCTTCACAGATGAAAGCAGGTTCACACTGAGCACATGTGACAGACGTGACAGAGTCTGGAGACGCCATGGAGAACGTTCTGCTGCCTGCAACATCCTCCAGCATGACCGGTTTGGCGTTGGGTCAGTCATGGTGTGGGGTGGCATTTCTTTGGGGGGCTGCACAGTCCTCCATGTGCTCGCCAGAGGTAGCCTGACTGCCATTAGGTACCGAGATGAAATCCTCAGACCCCTTGTGAGACCATTTGCTGGTGCGGTTGGCTCTGGGTTCCTCCTAATGCAAGACAATGCTAGACCTCATGTGGCTGGAGTGTGTCAGCAGTTCCTGCAAGAGGAAGGCATTGATGCTATGGACTGGCCTGCCCGTTCCCCAGACCTAAATCCAATTGAGCACATCTGGGACATCATGTCTCGCTCCATCCACCAACGCCACGTTGCACCACAGACTGATTTAGTCCAGGTCTGGGAGGAGATCACTCAGGAGACCATCCGCCACCTCATCAGGAGCATACCCAGGCATTTTATGGAGGTCATACAGTGTCGTGGAAATTTCCTCTATTTACCAAATCATGGGAGCAAACCACACACACACACGTCATTATCGGTAATTCCCAGAAGAATAATAGCCCAATTTTAATAGTACAAACGTTACTCCAGCTATGATTCTCAAATTCCAACCATGATTCTCAAATTCCAAATTACACATATTAGCAGTCAAAGAATAAAATCGACACTAATGACTAGGAAACAGTAAAAGTAGATTGTTTACTTATGCAACGTATTTCAATTACTTTACGACATCACATTAATCACGCAATGATAATTAGCTTGATGGAAAACCTTAGGCTTTGTACAACATTATAAATTACATCGAGCATCCCTCGAATTCTCTTTAACTTTATGGAAAACAGTTTATTCAATAAATCCCGCAACTTCTCTCATACTGGGAAGAAAAATTATAACATGTTCAGACCTTAAGGGCAGTTTAATTTAACATGTTTCACCCAGATGGAGATAATCCAATATGCGTTCTATAGTTACATCGGTAGGGTAAGACACACTCTAATCAGTTCCTAGAGCTCAATTTCCCAGATTTTGTAGATTATTTTAATAGTGCTTAAAAACGTAATCTTTATCAAATTATCCATTTAAGATATCAACTCAAAACCTACGTACGTCTACGAAGGGGTGGTTTAAATTGTATCTAATCATTCTCTGCATTACTTTATACACACATATCATTTATCATAATTTCAAATAATTCACAGAAGCCATATAAAACTTTAAAAATCTTAGGTACTCACACAGAAACGTCAGGATCATCCCCACAGGATTTGTTCAGATTTTCACATGGAACTTTTTCAGACGTCCACACAGGACACCGAAAGGTTCTCACACAGTGTAGTCCTATCCCGCTCACACAGAATGGTCCGACAACTATTACATATTCACACAGAGTAATCCTAAAGCATACCTTGCTAGCACATTTAAGGGTCACTTAGACAAATTTAAGGGTCACTTAGACAAATCACACAGACGCACAGAATGAGGTCCTTCTTCCAATAGGGCTTCACCACGTGCCGTGTTTCACCTAGAACACACAGACCTCCTGGCCCATCACCCCGACAGACCTCACCAAATCCCCACTGTGATCAATTCAGTGTCCGGAGGGCTCTTGGTCACTGGCAACCGGACAGCGCAGAGTATCTTTTGAGTCCACTAAACCCCCAGATTACTCTCCTCTGACTCGGCCCTGCTTACGCCGCCAAGGTGCCTCCTTATAAAGGAATTCACGCTCAGAGTATACGTAACAGGCATAATTAAAAAACTCGACTTCAAATCTGTGTGTGGTTCGCTCAAATTTTTCTTTAAAAAAAACTCAGTTCGAGATGTGGTATCCACTCGGCTCGCTTCCTCTTAGATCAAAGGTTGGTCCATCTGCTTCGTTCCCGAAGTGTGGTTCTCCCTGAGATCCCAAGTTTAGGGGATCCCTCGTGCACGATTTATTTACCTAGATCGTAGGAACGGTCACCGAGTGAAGATTCACATCCCCTCCTCGTCGCCAAATGTCGTGGAAATTTCCTCTATTTACCAAATCATGGGAGCAAACCACACACACACGTCAGAGTTAGTTATAAAAGTCCATCTTAATTATATGAGCTCTTATCACAATCATGTGACTCTCAGATAAATTCAGTGTCTCCTAGTGAATCTTCTGAGAGCCCCCTTACAATGCAACTGAGTTCCTTTTAATAGCAAAGACACCCATAGTCAGACAGCATAGACATAATTCATTGTTCAGCTTTGTCTCCTTTCCCAAACCCCAGAACCATAAACGAAATCCTCCGTATCAACAGGCATATATCAAATTGTAATTTAGATACAACCCACTCAAAATACATACTCCTGGACAAACTCACGGAGAGGGGGTGAGGCTATAGGTTAAGATAGAAACAACATAAGAGGGAGCATAGAATGATTCCAGACACTGCAAACCCTCCTTTCCCCACTGGGAAAGGTAGGGAGTATAAGATATGTTTACACATGATGACACTTTGACCTCTCCCCTCTCTGTGGCCCATGCAACTTAGTCCTGACATAGAACAGATAACTGCCAATGGCCACCACTATAGTACAACAAAATACATTCTTATGAGAAGTAACTTACACATATTTGATGAATATTAAACATTTACATTTACATTTAAGTCATTTAGCAGACGCTCTTATCCAGAACGACTTACAAATTGGTGCATTCACCTTATGACATCCAGTGGAACAGCCACTTTACAATAGTGCATCTAAATATTTTAAGGGAGGGGGGGTGAGAAGGATTACTTTATCCTATCCTAGGTATTCCTTTAAGAGGTGGGGTTTCAGGTGTCTCCGGAAGGTGGTGATTGACTCCGCTGTCCTGGCGTCGTGAGGGAGTTTGTTCCACCATTGGGGGGCCAGAGCAGCGAACAGTTTTGACTGGGCTGAGCGGGAACTGTACTTCCTCAGTGGTAGGGAGGCGAGCAGGCCAGAGGTGGATGAACGCAGTGCCCTTGTTTGGGTGTAGGGCCTGATCAGAGCCTGGAGGTACTGAGGTGCTGTTCCCCTCACAGCTCCGTAGGCAAGCACCATGGTCTTGTAGCGGATGCGAGCTTCAACTGGAAGCCAGTGGAGAGAGCGGAGGAGCGGGGTGACGTGAGAGAACTTGGGAAGGTTGAACACCAGACGGGCTGCGGCGTTCTGGATGAGTTGTAGGGGTTTAATGGCACAGGCAGGGAGCCCAGCCAACAGCGAGTTGCAGTAATCCAGACGGGAGATGACAAGTGCCTGGATTAGGACCTGCGCCGCTTCCTGTGTGAGGCAGGGTCGTACTCTGCGGATGTTGTAGAGCATGAACCTACAGGAACGGGCCACCGCCTTGATGTTAGTTGAGAACGACAGGGTGTTGTCCAGGATCACGCCAAGGTTCTTAGCGCTCTGGGAGGAGGACACAATGGAGTTGTCAACCGTGATGGCGAGATCATGGAACGGGCAGTCCTTCCCCGGGAGGAAGAGCAGCTCCGTCTTGCCGAGGTTCAGCTTGAGGTGGTGATCCGTCATCCACACTGATATGTCTGCCAGACATGCAGAGATGCGATTCGCCACCTGGTCATCAGAAGGGGGAAAGGAGAAGATTAATTGTGTGTCGTCTGCATAGCAATGATAGGAGAGACCATGACTTGACTTGGTGTATAGCGAGAATAGGAGAGGGCCTAGAACAGAGCCTGGGGTACACCAGTGGTGAGAGCGCGTGGTGAGGAGACAGATTCTCGCCACGCCACCTGGTAGGAGCGACCTGTCAGGTAGGACGCAATCCAAGCGTGGGCCGCGCCGGAGATGCCCAACTCGGAGAGGGTGGAGAGGAGGATCTGATGGTTCACAGTATCGAAGGCAGCCGATAGATCTAGAAGGATGAGAGCAGAGGAGAGAGTTAGCTTTAGCAGTGCGGAGCGCCTCCATGATACAGAGGAGAGCAGTCTCAGTTGAATTACTAGTCTTGAAACCTGACTGATTTGGATCAAGAAGGTCATTCAGAGAGAGATAGCGGGAGAGCTGGCCAAGGACGGCACGTTCAAGAGTTTTGGAGAGAAAAGAAAGAAGGGATACTGGTCTGTAGTTGTTGACATCGGAGGGATCGAGTGTAGGTTTTTTCAGAAGGGGTGCAACTCTCGCTCTCTTGAAGACGGAAGGGACGTAGCCAGCGGTCAGGGATGAGTTGATGAGCGAGGTGAGGTAGGGGAGAAGGTCTCCGGAAATGGTCTGGAGAAGAGAGGAGGGGATAGGGTCAAGCGGGCAGGTTGTTGGGCGGCCGGCCGTCACAAGACGCGAGATTTCTTCTGGAGAGAGAGGGGAGAAAGAGGTCAGAGCACAGGGTAGGGCAGTGTGAGCAGAACCAGCGGTGTCGTTTGACTTAGCAAACGAGAATCGGATGTCGTCAACCTTCTTTTCAAAATGGTTGAGAAGTCATCTGCAGAGAGGGAGGAGGGGGGGGCGGGAGGAGGAGGATTCAGGAGGGAGGAGAAGGTGGCAAAGAGCTTCCTAGGGTTAGAGGCAGATGCTTGGAATTTAGAGTGGTAGAAAGTGGCTTTAGCAGCAGAGACAGAAGAGGAAAATGTATAGAGGAGGGAGTGAAAGGATGCCAGGTCCGCAGGGAGGCGAGTTTTCCTCCATTTCTGCTCGGCTGCCCGGAGCCCTGTTCTGTGAGCTCGCAATGAGTCGTCGAGCCACGGAGCGGGAGGGGAGGACCGAGCCGGCCTGGAGGATAGGGGGCATAGAGAGTCAAAGGATGCAGAAAGGGAGGAGAGGAGGGTTGAGGAGGCAGAATCAGGAGATAGGTTGGAGAAGGTTTGAGCAGAGGGAAGAGATGATAGGATGGAAGAGGAGAGAGTAGCGGGGGAGAGAGAGCGAAGGTTGGGACGGCGCGATACCATCCGAGTAGGGGCAGTGTGGGAAGTGTTGGATGAGAGCGAGAGGGAAAAGGATACAAGGTAGTGGTTGGAGACTTGGAGGGGAGTTGCAATGAGGTTAGTGGAAGAACAGCATCTAGTAAAGATGAGGTCGAGCGTATTGCCTGCCTTGTGAGTAGGGGGGAAGGTGAGAGGGTGAGGTCAAAAGAGGAGAGGAGTGGAAAGAAGGAGGCAGAGAGGAATGAGTCAAAGGTAGACGTGGGGAGGTTAAAGTCGCCCAGAACTGTGAGAGGTGAGCCGTCCTCAGGAAAGGAGCTTATCAAGGCATCAAGCTCATTGATGAACTCTCCGAGGGAACCTGGAGGGCGATAAATGATAAGGATGTTAAGCTTGAAAGGGCTGGTAACTGTGACAGCATGGAATTCAAAGGAGGCGATAGACAGATGGGTACGGGGAGAAAGAGAGAATGACCACTTGGGAGAGATGAGGATCCCGGTGCCACCACCCCGCTGACCAGAAGCTCTCGGGGTGTGCGAGAACACGTGGGCGGACGAAGAGAGAGCAGTAGGAGTAGCAGTGTTATCTGTGGTGATCCATGTTTCCGTCAGTGCCAAGAAGTCGAGGGACTGGAGGGAGGCATAGGCTGAGATGAACTCTGCCTTGTTGGCCGCAGATCGGCAGTTCCAGAGGCTACCGGAGACCTGGAACTCCACGTGGGTCGTGCGCGCTGGGACCACCAGATTAGGTGGCCGCGGCCACGCGGTGTGGAGCGTTTGTATGGTCTGTGCAGAGAGGAGAGAACAGGGATAGACAGACACATAGTTGACAGGCTACAGAAGAGGCTACGCTAATGCAAAGGAGATTGAATGACAAGTGGACTACACGTCTCGAATGTTCAGAAAGTTAAGCTTATGTAGCAAGAATCTTATTGACTAAAATGATTAAAATGATACAGTACTGCTGAAGTAGGCTAGCTGGCAGTGGCTGCGTTGTTGACTTTGTAGGCTAGCTGGCAGTGGCTGCGTTGTTGACACTACACTAATCAAGTCGTTCCGTTGAGTGTAATAGTTTCTACAGTGCTGCTATTCGGGGGCTAGCTGGCTAGCTAGCAGTGTTGATTACGTTACGTTGCGTTAAAAGAACGACAATAGCTGGCTAGCTAACCTAGAAAATCGCTCTAGACTACACAATTATCTTTGATACAAAGATGGCTATGTAGCTAGCTATGTAGCTAGCTACGATCAAACAAATCAAACCGCTGTAATGTAATGAAATGAGAATGTGATACTACCTGTGGAGCGAAGCGGAATGCGACCGGGTTGTTGAGTGCGGAAGTTCTATTCGGTAGACGTTGGCTAGCTGTTGGCTAGCTAGCAGTGTCTCCTACGTTAAGGACGACAAATAGCTGGCTAGCTAACCTCGGTAAATTAAGATAATCACTCTAAGACTACACACTCTAAACTACACAATTATCTTGAATACGAAGACAGCAAAGACAACTATGTAGCTAGCTAACACTACACTAATCAAGTCGTTCAGTTGAGTGTAATAGTTTCTACAGTGCTGCTATTCGGTAGATGGTGGACGTTTGCTAGCTGGCTAGCTGCTGGGCAGATAGCAGTCTAGACTACGTTAGGACGACGAAATACGATAATTACGCAATTATCTTTGATACAAAGATCTTACAAATGTTACCACTGAGCCTCATTTTGACTTGTTTTTTAAAGGACATTTCATCAAAGTTGGATCAGCCTGAAGTGTGGTTTTCCACTTTAATTTTGAGTGTGACTCCAAATCCAGACCTCCATTGGTTGATACATTTGATTTCCATTGATAATTTTTGTGTGATTTTGTTGTCAGCACATTCAGCTATGTAAAGAAAAAAGTAATTAAAAATTATATTTCATTCAGATCTAGGATGTGTTATTTTAGTGTTCCCTTAATTTTTTGAGCACTGTAGTAATAATATGCTTTACAAAAACATTTATAGAAAGTTACACCTTCTTATTCATTCCAGTTCTATAAGCCCCAGTTCATGTGAGGACTGTAGACATGAAAACGATGGGCAGTTCATATTGGAAGGGATATGACCTGCCATCACACAGTGCACTCAATCAGTACCTCTCAGTGCAAGATGCATGCTATTGTAGGATGCAATACTTTCCAATAAATAGAATATTGTTAACAATAATAAACCACCAATAATGAACAACAAAACACATAACACGTTGCGACAGCCAAGTCTCCTCTGTTCATCAATAGAGGAGATCAAGATCGATCACAGTCTCTAGTCAGTTAGATGTTGAAAAGAACACATCTGACTCATTTAGCCCAGAAAACACTCGACTCAGCCTCATGTCCTCAATATAATTTCCAGGAAGCTTCAGTATACTTCCCAGTTAATTGAAGTAGTATGTGGTTATTTAATTCCCAAAGACCCTGCAACCGTCCTTTGATGAATTCAGGCTGATTTCCCTCTCCACAAGTATCAAAATTAGCTGAGCCCTGGTGACAGACTGGATGTGGCATAACATTGAAATCAAACCCCACCCCAGACTGTTTGGAAGCCGGAGGTGTAGTGTCCGCCAAATACAGGAATCTAAAATGCTTGTGGTGCGAGGCTGCGGTCAGTTAACATGACCTCCTTCACAACTCTAAGGATAAGGAAATAATGTGCGCCACTTTTAAGTCAGGACTTCTTTCTAAGGTGTTTAATAAAGCGTATAATAATAATGTGGTAGATTCATCAAAATTCATCAAAATGTAACGCTCTCACTTAAGTGCATACATTTGAAGTCAGAAGTTTAAATACACCTTGGTCAAATACATTTAAACTCAGTTTTTCACAATTCCTGACATTTAACCCTAGTAAAAGTTCCTTGTCTTAGGTCAGTTAGGATCACCACTTTATTTTAAGAATGTGAAATGTCATAATAATAGTAGAGAGAATGATTTATTTCAGATTTCAGATTTCATCACATTCCCAGTGGGTTAGAAGTTTACATACACTCAATTAGTATTTGGTAGCATTGCCTTTAAATTATTTAACGTGGGTCAAACATTTTGGGTAGCCTTCCACAAGCTTCCCACAATAAGTTGGGTGAATTTTGGCCCATTCCTCCTGACAGAGCTAGTGTAACCGAGTCAGGTTTGTAGGCCACTTTGCACGCACACACTTTTTCAGTTCTGCCCACACATTTTTTATAGGATTGAGGTCAGGGCATTGTGTTGGCTACTTCAATACCTTGACATACTTTGTTCTTAAGTAATATTGCCACAACTTTGGAAGTGTGCTTGGCGTCAATGTCTATTTGGAAGACCCATTCGCGACCAATATTTAAATTCGTGACATGTTTCTTCAATATATCCACATAATTTTCTTCCCTTATGATGCTATCTATTTTGTGAAGTGCACCACTCCCTACTGCAGCAAAGCACCCACACAACATGATGCTGCCACCCCGTGCTTCACGGTTGGGATGGTGTTTTTTTGGCTTGCAAGCCCCCCCCCCCCCTTTTCCTCCAAACATAACATGGTCATTATGGCCAAACAGTTCTATTTTTGTTTCATCAGACCAGAGGACATGTCTCCAAAAAGTACGATCTTTGTCCCCATATGCAATTGCCAACCATAGTCTGTTTTTTATGGCGGTTTTGAATCATTGGCTTCTTCCTTGCTGAGCGGCCTTTCAGGCTATGTCGATAAAGGACTCGTTTTACTGTGGATATAGACTCTTTTGTACCTGTTTCCTCCAGCAACTTCACAAGGTCCGTTGCTGTTGTTCTGGGATCGATTTGCAGTTTTCGCACCATAGTACGTTCATCTCTAGGAGACAGAATGCGTCTCCTTTCTGAGCGGTATGACGGCTGCGTGGTCCCATGGTGTTTATACTTGCATACTATTGTTTGTACAGATTAACGCGGTACCTTCAGGAGTTTGGAAATTGCTCCCAAGGATGAACCAGACTTGTGGAGGTCTACAAGACATAATTTTATGGAATTTTACAAGCTGTTTAAAGGCACAGACAAGTTGGTGTATGTAAACTTCTGACCAACTGGAATTATGATACAGTGAAATAATCTGTCTGTAATCAATTGTTGGAAAAATGACTTGCACAAAGTAGATGTCATGCACAAAGTAGATGTCCTAACCGACTTGCGAAAACTATAGTTTATTAACAAGAAATTTGTGGAGTGGTTGAAAAAAAGAGTTTTAATGACTCCAACCTAAGTGTATGTAAACTTCCGACTTCAACTGTATATCTACACATATCCATGTAATTACTTCAATGATCTACTGTACACATACTGTATGTAATCTGATTGGGTAAATATATACGTCTTTCTTCTCTCTGTGCATGATTTCCAACGAACACAACAACGTTATAATTTATTACATGAATATGGAGCAAGAACAATATCATACTTGATTTACTGACAAACGGAAGGAACACAAGTGATGTAACATACAGAAATATACCCAGTCACTCTGCAGATCAATTTGGGGTGTGGAGGTAGGAAGGTGTAAAGTGAAGGATCACAACACAGAACAATTCTTAATTACCTACCTCAAGTTGAGAACCACACAATCCAGAATCTAAATGAGTGGTTATTTTTATACATATTTGCACAAACATTGCATCATGGTAAGTTACCTGGAAGAGACGGGCTTAAAATATATTCAGATTATATAAGGATACTTTTGCATATTCTATGTACATTTTATTTTGTAAATCTGTCAAGGTTCATGTTATCAATGTTCGTTTATATCATTAAGGTTCACATTAACAAAAAGTCAATGACAAATAGTAATACTGTGCATTCGGAACCTCTTCTCTTTTCTCACAATTTGTTACGTTTCATCCTTATTCTAAAATAGGATCAATTAGAACATTTCCTCATTAATCTAAACAAAATATCCCATAATGACAAAGTTAAAAAAGGTTTTTAGAAATGTTTGCAAATTTATAAAATAAATAAATAAAATTACTTTACATATTTACATATGTATTCAGACCCTTTACTATGAGACTTGAAATTGAGCTCACTTAAAATGTTTCTACAACTTGATTGGAGTGCACCTATGGTAAATTCAGTTGATTGGTCATGATTTGGAAAGGCACACACCTATCTATATAAGGTTCCATAGTTGACAGTGCACGTCAGATTAAAAACTAAGAAATGTCGAAGGAATTGTCAGTAGAGCTCCGAGACAGGATTATGTAGAGGCACATATCTGGGAAAGGGTACCAAAATACTATATAATCTCCTGCAACCCGCCTCACCCAATGTAGCAATTTTTTTCTAATGTATTTATATCTACTTTGGATCCGGAACCCCTCAACTGAAGCTAGCCAGCTAGCTACCAGCTAGCTACCAGCTATCAGTCAGCAAACCATTGCTAGCGGTCTTCAGCTAACCGGTCATCAGCTAACCTTTAGCTCGGAAAGCTCTCGCCAGTTCGAACAACGCGACTCTAACCAGAGCATAACGGACCTATTATTTTTTATCCCCGGATTCCCACCGGATTCCCACCGTAAACAGAACATTTTCAGCTGGATTCTTCACAACTAGCTATCTAGCTAACCGCAACCCCGGATGATTACTCCTGGCTAGCGTTTCCACGCACTTAGCTTGAAGCTAGCCCGGCCAGAGCTCCTGTGCTACCACCGAAGCATACTCCTGGGCTACAATATCCAGACCCACGACCGGTCTATCGATGTCACCGCATGAAGAGGAATACTCACTGGACGCATATCAATACCCAAACACTCACTGGACGCATATTTACTTTCTTTCTCTTTTAGATTTTTAATTTGTTTATACCTTCCAGTAACCTGACTCACCCAATGTGATACGGAATCGCCATTATTTTTAAAACACACTCAAGAACCTCCAGAAGCTAACCAGCTAACTAGCTACAAGCTATTTAGTCATTGTTAGCCACTGCTAGTGGCTTTTAACTTTTGCACAGCCAGACAGTTTTTTTTTACCTGGATAACACTCGCCAGTCCAGCTTCCCTGCCCCATCCACCGCTGCCCCCCTGGACACTGATCACTTGGCTACATAGCTGATGCATGCTAGACTGTCCATTAATCACGGTACTCCATTCTGCTTGTTTATGTTTTATCTGTCGGCCCCAGCCGCACAGGCTCTGTGTGTAGTTAATCTGACCCTCCCTGCCTAGCCAACGCCATTTCACCTGCTGTTGTTGTGCTAGCTGATTAGCTGTTGTTGTTTTAGCTACTGTTTTAGCAAGCTCTCCCAATTCAACACCTGCGATTACTGTATGTCTCTCTCAAATGTCAATATGCCTTGTATACTGTTGTTCAGGTTAGTTATCATTGTTTTAGTTTACAATGGAGCCCCTAGTTCCACTCTTCATACCCCTGATACCTCCTTTGTCCCACCTCCCACACATGCGGTGACCTCACCCATTACAACCAGCATGTACAGAGATACAACCTCTCTAATCATCACCCAGTGCCTGGGCTTACCTCCGCTGTACCCGCACCCCACCATACCCCTGTCTGCGCATTATGCCCTGAATATATTCTACCATGCCCAGAAATCTGCTCCTTTCATTCTCTGTCCCCAACGCTCTAGGCGACCAGTTTTGATAGCCTTTAGCCGCACCCTCATACTACTCCTCCTCTGTTCCGCGGGTGATGTGGAGGTAAACCCAGGCCCTGCATGTCCCCAGGCACCCTCATTTGTTGACTTCTGTGATCGAAAAAGCCTTGGTTTCATGCATGACAACATCAGAAGCCTCCTCCCTAAGTTTGTTTTACTCACTGCTTTAGCACACTCTGCTAACCCTGATGTCCTTGCCGTGTCTGAATCCTGGTTCAGGAAGGCCACCAAAAATTCGGAGATTTCCATACCCAACTATAACATCTTCCGTCAAGATAGAACTGCCAAAGGGGGAGGAGTTGCAGTCTACTGCAGAGATAGCCTGCAAAGTAATGTCATACTTTCCAGGTCCATACCCAAACAGTTCGAACTACTAATCTTGAAAATTACTCTCTCCAGAAATAAGTCTCTCACTGTTGCCGCCTGCTACCGACCCCCCTCAGCACCGAGCTGTGCCCTGGACACCATTTGTGAATTGATTGCCCCCCATCTAGCTTCAGAGTTTGTTCTGTTAGGTGACCTAAACTGGGATATGCTTAACACCCCGGCAGTCCTACAATCTAAGCTAGATGCCCTCAATCTCACACAAATCATCAAGGAACCCACCAGGTACAACCCTAAATCTGTAAACAAGGGCACCCTCATAGACGTCATCCTGACCAACTGGCCCTCCAAATACACCTCCGCTTGTCTTCAACCAGGATCTCAGCGATCACTGCCTCATTGCCTGTATCCACTACGGCGCCGTAGTCAAACGACCACCCCTCATCACTGTCAAACACTGCCTAAAACGCTTCTGTGAGCAGGCCTTTCTAATCGACCTGGCCCGGGTATCCTGGAGGACATTGACCTCATCCCGTCAGTTGAGGATGCCTGGTCATTCTTTAAAAGTAACTTCCTCACCATTTTAGATAAGCATGCTCCGTTGAAAAAATGCAGAACTAAGAAAAAATATAGCCCTTGGTTCACGCCAGACCTGACTGCCCTCGACCAGCACAAAAACATCCTGTGGCGGACTGCAATAGCATCGAATAGTCCCCGCGATATGCAACTGTTCAGGGAAGTCAGGAACCAATACACGCAGTCAGTCAGGAAAGCCTGTAGCTCCAACTCCAAAAAGTTATTGGACACTGTGAAGTCCATGGAGAACAAGAGCACCTCCTCCCAGCTGCCCACTGCACTGAGGCTAGGTAACACGGTCACCACCGATAAATCCATGATTATCGAAAACTTCAACAAGCATTTCTCCACGGCTGGCCATGCCTTCCGCCTGGCTACTCCAACCTGGCCAACAGCTCCGCCCCCACGCAGCTACTCGCCCAAGCCTCTCCAGGTTCTCCTTTCCCCAAATCCAGATAGCAGATGTTCTGAAAGAGCTGCACAACCTGGACCCGTACACATCAGCTGGGCTTGACAATCTGGACCCGACTAGCATCACCACCCTGGATGGTTCCAACCTTGAATATGTGGACCTCTATAAGTACCGAGGTGTCTGGCTAGACTGTAAAATCTCCTTCCAGACTCATATCAAACATCTCCAATCGAAAATCAAATCAAGAGTCTCCTTTCTATTCCGCAACAAAGCCTCCTTCACTCACGCCACCAAACTTACCCTAGTAAAACTGACTATCCTATCTATCCTCGACTTCGGCGATGTCATCTACAAAATTGCTTCCAACACTCTACTCAGCAAACTGGATGCAGTTTATCACAGCGCCATCCGTTTTGTCACTAAAGCACCTTATACCACCCACCACTGCGACTTGTATGCTTTAGTCGGCTGGCCCTCGCTACATATTCGTCGCCAGACCCACTGGCTCCAGGTCATCTACAAGTCCATGCTAGGTAAAGCTCCACCTTATCTCAGTTCACTGGTCACGATGGCAACACCCATCCATAGCACGCGCTCCAGCAGGTGTATCTCACTGATCATCCCTAAAGCCAACACCTCATTTGGCCACCTTTCGTTCCAGTTCTCTGCTGCCTGTGACTGGAACGAATTGCAAAAATCGCTTAAGTTGGAGACTTTTATCTCCCTCACCAACTTCAAACATCTGCTATCTGAGCAGCTAACCGATCGCTGCAGCTGTACATAGTCTATCGGCAAATAGCCCACCCATTTTTACCTACCTCATCCCCATACTGTTTTTATTTATTTACTTTTCTGCTCTGTTGCACACCAATATCTCTACCTGTACATGACAATCTGATTATTTGATTATTAGGGGCGGCAGCGTAGCCTAGTGGTTAGAGCGTTGGGCCGGAAGGTTGTGAGTTCAAACCCCTGACCTGACAAGGTACAAATCTGTCGTTCTGAACAGGCAGTTAACCCACTGTTCCCAGGCCGTCATTGAAAATAAGAATGTGTTCTTAACTGACTTGCCTGGTTAAATAAAGGTAAAATACAAATTAAATGTATCACTCCAGTGTTAATCTGCAAAATTGTAATTATTTGCCTACCTTTTTGCACTTTTGCACACAATGTATATAGACTCCCCTTTTTTTCTACTGTGTTATTGACTTGTTAATTGTTTACTCCATGTGTAACTCTGTGTTGTCTGTTCACACTACCGCTAATTCTTTTGTTTAGGTCTCATTCAGATATTTCAGGGGGGGAAGCTATCAGATAATAGCTTCTCATGCTTTCGCCGAAAAGCATTTTACAAATCTGACATGTTGGCTAGATTCACAATGAGTGTAGCTTTAATTGAGTACCTTGAATGTGTGTTTTAATGAAAGTTTGAGTTTTATCGAGTACTACAGTTGGCGCTCTGAAATTTCCGCTGATTTTGGTCCCTGTACTTTGGGGTAGGGGGTAGTATTTTGACGTCCAGATGAAAATCATGCCCAGAGTAAACGGCCTGCAACAAAACCATAAAAGCTAGAATATGCATATTATTAGTAGATTTGGATAGAAAACACTCTGAAGTTTCTACTGACTGTTATGGAACTTTTAGACATTTTGTCTGCTTTTAGTGAACGCGCTTCGTGACTTTGGATTTGTTTACCAAACACACTTACAAAAGTATGTATTTGGACATAAATAATGGACATTAACGAACAAAACAAACATTTCTTGTGTGAGTCCTGGGAGTGCATTCCTACGATGATCAGCAAAGGTAAGTGAATATTTATCATGACTTTTGTTGACTGCATAATATGGAGGATATGTTTGTGTCTTGATTGGGCTCTGAGTGCGGACTCAGATTATTGCATGGTTTGCTTTTCCCGTAAAGATTTTTTAAAATCTGACACGGCGGTTGTAGTGCATCTAAAAGTCCATGCATAAAAGTTGTATATCTTTTAGCAATGTTTATTATGAGTATTCCTGTAAATTGATGTGGGTCTCTGCAAAATGAAAGGATGTTTTGGAACTTCTGAACATAAGGTGCCAATGAAAACTCAGATTTTTGGATATAAATATGAACTTTATAGAACAAAACATACTTGTATTGTGTAACATGAAGTCCTATGAGTGTCATCTGATGAAGATCATCAAATATTAGTGATGAATTGTGGCTGGAAAAATGGCTGTGTTATTCTGTGAATAGGCACTCACCTTACATAATCGTTTGGTTTGCTTTCGTCATAAAGCCTTTTTGAAATCGGACACTGTGTAACGGCGTTCGTCTGTTGAAGGAAGAGAGTCGGACCGAAATGCAGCGTGTTTGTTAATCATGATCTTTAATAAATGAAAACGAAACGATACATGAAATAACTCAAATACAAAAACAACAAACGGAACGAAAACCTATTACAGCCTATCTGGTGAACACTACACAGAGACAGGAACAATCACCCATGAAATGCAAAGCGAAACTATGGCTCCCTAAATACGGTTCCCAATCAGAGACAACGAGAATGACCTGACTCTGATTGAGAATCGCCTCAGGCAGCCAAGCCTATACAACACCCCTAATCAGCCGCGATCCCAAATAATACAAACCCCAATACGAAAACAACATATAAACCCATGTCACACCCTGGCCTACCCAAATATAACAAAAACACAAAATACAATGACCAAGGCGTGTCACACTGTGGCTGGATTTACAATAAGTGTATCTTTAAAATGGTGTAAAATACATGTACAGTATGTCCAATGTCAGCAGCAATTTCCAGTGAGAAATGCTCAGTCTGAAGCCATTCAGCTATGGGTTTCACAACTGTATCATAATGATACATCTCATCAGATGAGAACAAGATGGATCAACAGTGATTCATATTACAGTTTGCAACCTACTGCATAACACACTTACAATATGTGTCAACCCATATGATGTGGATCATTGTCAGGTTATTTGTTATATAAGCTTCAGTAACAACAGAACACCATGGTTTTAATAACACTTTAAACAGGTTGCTTGTAAATGTGTAGAAAGTGCTTGTTTTGGGTCCACACTGGTAATTTTCTTCTGAATAACTGGTCAGGGGATGGCACTTTTCATTCAGCTTCAGGCTACTTTGATGTAAGACTTGATCACACCTGTAGTAACTACTTCTATCGGTTACGCCCATTGTTCACTAGATAAATCAATGTAATTACACCCAACACAATGTTGAAAAACAGAATGCTTCCCACCTCTAGATCACATAACTATACGTGAGATGGACGATCTCAACACTGCCGCCAATGTAGCAGAAGAAAGTCTAATCTGCAACAGAGACTATCCAGGGCTCATATGTGGCAAAGTGAGCTGTAACGGCCGATGCCATGACAGCCTAGTAGACCTCTGGGAAGAGACAGTAGGCCTACAATGATGGCATATGCCACATTTCAATATCCTAAGTATGTAATAATCATCATGAAATGGCCTTGGAAGTGCCATAAATGTAAGCCAACATAATTCATTATTTTACATTAATTTGTTTAACCTGTTGCGTCGAGCAATCCCGTATCCGGGACAGTAATTATAGCCTCATGTTCATGCTCATTACCATAACACAACGTTAACTATTCATGAAAATCACAAATTAAATTAAATAAATATATTGGCTCACAAGCTTAGCCTTTTGTTAACAACACTGTCATCTCAGAATTTCAAAATATGCTTTTCAACCAAAGCTACAAGCATTTGTGTAAGAGTATTGATAGCTAGCATAGCATTAAGCCTAGCATTCAGCTGGCAACATTTTCACAAAAACAAGAAAAGCGTTCAAATAAAATCATTTACCTTTGAAGAACTTTGGGTGTTTTCAATGAGGAGACTCTCAGTTAGATAGCAAATGTTCAGTTTTTCCAAAAATATTATTTGTGTAGGAGAAATCTCTCCGTTTTGTTCAGAAATTCAGTCATTACAACGCCAAACTTTTTTCCAAATTAACTCCATAATATCGACAGAAACATGGCAAACGTTGTTTAGAATCAATCCTCAAGGTTTTTTTCACATATCTATTCGTTGATAAGTCATTCGTGGCAGTTTGGTTTCTCCTCTGAAGCAAATGGTAAAATACACGCAGCTAGAGATTACGCAATAATTGCAACGGAGGATACCAACCGGAGCACCTGGTAAATGTAGTCTCTTATGGTAAATCTTCCAATGATATGCCTACAAATACATCACAATGCTGCAGACACCTTGGGGAAATGACAGAAAGTGTAGGCTCATCTTGCACATTCACAGCCATATAAGGAGACATTGGAACAAAGCTTATTCAAAATCTGGGGCATTTCCTGTTTGAAATTTCATCTTGGTTTCGCCTGTAGCATCAGTTCTGGGGCACTCACAGATAATATCTTTGCAGATTTGGAAACGTCAGAGTGGTTTCTTTCCAAAGCTGTCAATTATATGCATAGTCGAGCATCTTTTCCTGACAAAATATCTTGTTTAAAACGGGAACATTTTTTTATCCAAAAATTAAAAGAGCGCCCCCTATATCGGAGAAGTTAACTGCATTGGTATGGGTTAATTGATAATAGTCCAGACTCGTAATAGTTGCAAATACCATGCATTTGCACCAGGGGAATTTAAACCAAACATATTTTATTCACCCTCATGTATTGATGAATGAATTTCCCATCATGAAAATGTATCCCTATCCAAAATCAAATATCTTGATCGACACCGAATTTTTAAAAAATGTTATAAAAAAAATGTTTTTACTCCAATCTGGCAACACTCATAAATTCGACATATCCCAAAGTATTAAGTGAAAAGAAGCAGAGAAAACAGCATTGGTAGTAATAGAAAATATAAAAAATAGTAAAGCTACCAATAGAAGTATTTCAGTGACAACCTGGATAACAATATTGGGTTGTTACATTTGTTTTAATATATATATAGTATATAAACGTGGGAAACAAAAAAAGGCAGTGTAGAACATCATTGCCCAAACAGCATTGCTCCAATAACTTTCAAAAGATTGTTCTTTAGTTTGCCCCCCAAAAATGTATGTATTTTCAGAACAATTAAGCAACACAAAAACAAAAAAAAACATCCGAAATCTGCTGGAAAGTGAGATTGTGTTACATAAAAGTAGTTCCAATTGTTTTAACCCGCAAAACAACAGTCTCAATGTCAACAGTGAAGAGGCGACTCTGGGATGCTGGCCTTCTAGGCAGACTTCCTCTGTCCAGTGTCTGTGTTCTTTTGCCCATCTTAATCTTTTATTTTTATTGTTCTGTCTGAGATATGGCTTTTTATTTGCAACTCTGCCTAGTAGGCCAGCAGTCACCTCTTCACTGCTGAAGGCCAACAGTCACCCCTTCACTGGTCTTTTGCGGCTACTATTTAATGAAGCTGGCAGTTGAGGACTTGTGAGGAGTCTGTTTCTCAAACTAGACACTCTATTGTACTTGTCCTCTTGCTCAGCTGTGCACCGGGGCCTCCCATTCCTCTTTCTATTCTGGTTAGAGACAGTTTGCAAAGAGAGTAGTACACAGCGTTGTACGTGATCTTCAGTTTCTTGGCAATTTTTTTACATGGAATAGCCTTCATTCTTCAGAACAAGAATAGACTGACGAGTTTCAGAAGAAATGTCTTTGTTTCTGGCTATTTTGAGCCTGTAATCGAACCCACAAATGCTGATGTTCCAGCTACTCAACTAGTTTAAAGAAGGCACGTTTTAATGCTTCTTTAATAAGAACAACCGTTTTCAGCTGTGCTAACATAATTGCAAAAGGTTTTTTATTTATTTATAAACTTGGAAACAATTATAAACTTGGATTAGCTAACACAATGTGCCATTGGAACACAGAAGTGATAGTTGCTGATAGTATGGCTATGTAGATATTCAATTTAAAAAATCTGCCGTTTCCAACTACAATAGTCATTTACAACTTTAACAATGTCTACACTGTATTTCTGATCAATTTCTTGTTATTTTAATGAAAAAATTCCTTAAAATAAAAAAAAAACATGGACTTTTCTAAGTGACCCAAACTTTTGAATGGTAGTGTGTGGTGCCTTTTCTTTTCCATATTTGATGCTTTTCTGTAAAGCATTTTTTAAATTGGACACGATGGGTAGATTACCAAGATGTTTATCTTTCATTTGCTGTATTGGACTTTTTAATGTGTGAAAGTTACATATTTCCCCCCAAAAATATTAATGTTGCGCACTGCCTTTTCAGCGGAATGTTGTCGAGGGGTTCCCCTAGCGGAACGCCTGCCCTAGAAAGGTTAATCTGTGACTGACAGTAATCTTGATCTGTGTCCCAGCAGAAGCAAGGCTCTGGGAATGGATTTATGAATACAATCTGCATAATTGTCATCCAATCCTGAGTTTGGAAAGCCTGGGGGTCCCCACTCGCCTCTTGCAAATTAGATTTTAGAGGACCATCTGGGAAAAAATTGTGCGTGGATTGTGCATGCTAAAGCAAAGTGGAGACACAATGGTGGAGGTAACATGAACAAAGTTTATTCCTCAAGTCTCAGTTTTTGCTGATATTTGCAGCTTCCTGGCACAAGGAAGAAAAAAAAGGTTTCCCTATATACTTGGCAAGCTTCTTGCACAGCTTGTGACATCACTGGTTTGGGCTGCTTCAGAAATGTCTATTTTTATTTTTATAATTGCAAGGCAAGGAGGCATGCGTTGCAAGCGGAGATTCCTTAACAAATATCACACTGTGGGAACTTAATCCGCTTTAGTTGACAACAAAAAAATCATCCCTTATCCGTTTGTAAATATTGCTGACTGTGCTGTGATAGCAGGTTTAGTGGAAGAAAATATATTTGTATTGTGTTTTATAAAGGGGGTATTGTCGCTGGGTGAGTTGAATTAATGCAGTAGGGCAGGCTCACTAACCACAGGGACCGGCATGTTTGCAGGAAAGGAAAGAGAAACGGACAAACAGAAACTCACTGACAATTTACTGTTCTCAAATTGGCATGGGACCAGCTGGTTAGTCCCCTAAACACGCAGCCACAGGGACTCCAGATTGACTAAAGAGTTATCTGACTGCAGAACAGATAACATGGAGGGTAAACCAAAAAGCAAATGCCTTCAGCCAAGTCTATGTTATCAGGCTAAATAAGGAGGGATTTAACAGTGAGAAGAGTGATGGATCAGGGGAAGGCCCTGCAGTGTTCTGAGGGCCTGATAACAGTAGCTATTAACAGATAAATGAACATCACCTGCCTGGGAGAGTGATCACATTTCAGCATGCAGTGAGCACCACACTCAACCACTGCTACCCTAATAAACATCCTCTACCTAACCTCCTCACGGACTACCACAGGCTATATAACAATGCTGTCACCCTGAGAGAGAGAGATACCCCATCTCTCAAAATCCAACAACATACATACCAACTGGTCTTGAAAAATCCACATTTGGTAAGTTAGTATTTTAATTTAGTCATCATTGCTTTGGATGGATTTACAGAGGCCTGTTTGGCTTGATGTGGGAAGCCAAAGAGCACGATCCTGGGTTCTAAACAGAGCGTTTTCTGTTGAAACAGCACAAATCAAACCGCTGCGGTTACAGAAAGAGAGAAACGCCATCCCCTAATGTACTGAGTCACTCTCCTGCTTTTCTCCGATTAAACTAATGACCCATTTGAACCAGTTTAAGAGGCACTTTACTCTGTCTCCACTCTGCAGGCAGGGAATGCAATATATAATATAGAATGATGTGTGGTGAGGCGCAGGAGGACAGAAAGAGAGAGTCCCTGATAGAGCAGTGACGCTGAGTGATGCTGTTTGTGACAACTGAGTGACAGGAACCACTGTCCTTCTGCTGATCCTACATGGCACTGCATTGATATGCAGCATAAGACAATCTCACACACTCTCAGGCCACAGAGAGGGACTTTATGCTGCTGTAGCTGATGTCCCATGAAGACAAGAATCTGGATCATGGCATCGTAACACTCTTGCGTTGTGCTTTTAAAGAAAGGACTGTCCAGACAGCAATCAAAGTTGATTGTTGTTTATTCTGACAATAGGCACAAAGAAGCACATTAGATGTGCAGGATAACACAGTGTGTTGATGGCTGTAGATTCATGTGTTAGAATGGAGATAACGGTGAATTATCTGCGAGCTAATGCGACCATGACAATTAAAGCAATAACATACAAAAGCACATCCCAGGAAACTCCCTAGAATCAAACAGGTACCGTACTTGCATAGAAATATCAGACTGGGAAGAATTGATGTTCGCGATCTCCCTCTATCTGCAAGCATGACCAATTGCATAACACCTTACTGATATGTAAATTCAACCAAACAACATGAATACATTAACATAAACTACATATGTCTGCAGTGGCAAATTGACCAACCCTGTTGAACTGCAATGGTTTGCTTGTCCTGCTTCATTTCTTTGTATAATTTACATCCGGGGAGATTTCACACTCAAACGCCTACAAAGCCCACATAAAAATATAAAAAAATGCCAACAGTGATGTCCGGCGTCCAAATAGATGGGTTAGCTGATAATGTCACAACAACGATGTCCACACTTCTAAGAGGCAGAAGACAAGGAGCTTTTGTGATTCTGGATAGTCAGATAGCTACCAACAATGACAATAAACTGCCATGTGGGGAATCGTAAGTGACTCGTTTTAGCTAGATTCCTCTTGTTCTTGATACCAGGTCTTGTTTTTTGAAGTGTTTTAACCAACAACTGTAATGTTGTATTTAAGAGACAACAAGTGCTCTTTGCTCAAATGTTTTTCTGTTTTCAGTAAACATTGGAGAAGAAATATAGTTTACATGCTGCCAACAATCTAAGCCAACCCCGTCTGTTTTGCCCCATAGTTGCGCAAGTGCCAGTTGTGTTGCTTAACAGTCAGGTAGCCTAGTGGTTAGTGCTGGGCCAGTAACCAAAAGGTTGCTAGATCAAATCCCTGAGCTGACACTGTTCCTAGGCTGCCATTGTAAATAAGAATTTGTTCTTAACTGACTTGCCTAGTTAAATACAATATTTTAATAAAAACAACCAACCTGTCAATTTGAATTGATATCTCTGAGTCTAGTAAGATACATTAATACATCTACATTAGATTCACCAGCCTGTTCATGTAGGGAAAAATGCCTAATTCATAAAAAAAAGAGTTGCCATGGGGAATGGCATTCATGATTAATGTGGTGGTTGATTATGCAACCAATTGACTATAATTCACACCCAGTGAAACCAGGCCAGACTCCTGGCACAGGGAGGGATGTTATTAATAATAGATCCCCCTTTCCCTCAATCCAAAGTAAAGGAGCCCAAATAAAAGGCAAACTTCAGGGATGAAAAGGGATAATTTCTTCACAATTAAACTGCAAAGCTGTCCTGCTGGTCTTGCTGCTGTACAGTAGCATTGTCATTGTCTGCCCCTGCACAACTAGTAAATGAGGAACATTAAGATAACGGAGGAGTCCATTCCCTTAAAATGTTATCAGATTGTAATCTGAGGACATTCACGAGGGACATGCATTGTTTATGTAACAGTAAGGCAAGCAAGGATGGCTTGAGGTTAATTAAATAATAATACAGCCAGACAACGTTCGAGCAGGCTAGTAATGTCTTCAGGGAAGCCCTCGTACACAAGATTTTTAAGAATACAATGATAACATTAATATTGTGTTACATGTAAATAAAATCCATGTTTGCATGATCAGCCTTAGTTTACTCACAAACCAGCTACAAAACAGAATATCACTTCTAAATCAAATCAAATTCAATGCAACGATGTGTGCTTTGTTAATCGACAAGCAGCTAAGAAGAAATCCAGCTATGAAGCAAAAAGTCTGATACACTATTCTAACATGGCATGCTTCTACGTAGCTTCAAAGCTATAGGACAAAATGTAGGAAATGAAGAAAAACCAGGTTGTTATCGGTTAGAAAGCCAAACAACACATTGTAGCTCCAGGTACAGAGCGTCTGCTAAATGACTTAAATGTAAAATGTAAAATGTAGGATTTTAATTGAATCGCTCTTTTGTTGCTGAGAATTTTACTGCACAGCACAAAATGCAAACTTGTAGTGTATTTGAGTTTAATAAATGCTTCTAAAGTTTGTAATTTCCACTTTGAAATTTCAGACTTGATTTGCCCTAATGAAAAATGTATCATCCACAAAAAAAGTCCTTTAATTATAATCTACATAATTATCATTTCCTGTTTCTGCAGGATTATTTTCCGTGCTCAAATTAAGACAATACATCTGTAGAGCCTCAAGGAGACCAGTTACATAATCATGTGCACAAGCACTTACAATTCATGACATAATAACTTGTTTAAAACGGTATAAATTAAAACAAAAAATAGCAATATTTACACTAATATAATAATAATAATATAATAATAATAAATGCCATTTAGCAGACGCTTTTATCCAAAGCGACTTACAGTCATGTGTGCATACATTCTACGTATGGGTGGTCCCGGGGATCGAACCCACTACCCTGGCGTTACAAGCGCCATGCTCTACCACCTGAGCTACAGAAGGACCACTACATTCCATTACACTGTCAACAGGAAATCAAGATTGGAAATATCTCAATGGCTAGTAAATTAACTGCATGACTGCTTAATTTCCTTGAAGAATAATCACTAGTTAACTACACATGGTTGATGATATTACTAGTTTATCTAACTTGTCCTGCGTTGCATATAATCAATGCGGTGCCTGCTAATTTTTCATTGAATCATAGCCTATTTCGCCAAACGGGTGATTTAACAAGCACTGTCGTTGCACCAATGTTTACCTAACCATAAATATCAAGTCCTTTCTTAAAATCAATACACAAATATATATTTTTAAACCTGTATATTTAGTTAATATTGCCTGCTAACATGAATTTATTTTAACTAGGGAAATTGTGTCACTTCTCTTGCGTTCTGTGCAACAGAGTCTGGGTATTGTAATGAACTTCGTCTGTTGTTTGTAGAGAGTCAGACCGAAATGCAGCGTGTAGGTTACTCATGACTTTTAATGAAGAATATGCGGTACATGAAATAACTGAAAATACAAAAACAACAAACGAGTGAAACTAATTACAGCCTATCTGGTGACTAACACAGAGACAGGTACAATCACCCACGAAATACAACGCGCACTCAGGCTGCCTAAATACGGTTCCCAATCCGAGACAACGAGAATCAGCTGACTCCAATTAGGAATCGCCTCAGGCAGCCAAGCCTAACTAGACACACCCCTAATAATACACACTCCCAATTAATACAAACCCTAATACGAAATACAACATATAAACCCATGTCACACCCTGGCCTACCCAAACATATAACAAAAACACAAGATACAATGACCAAGGCGTGACAGGTATATGCAGCAGTTTGGGCCACGTGGTTCGTTGAGAACTGTGTGAAGACTATATTTCTTCCTAACAAAGACAGCCAACTTTGCCAAACGGGGGATGATTTAACAAAAGCGCATTTGTGAAAAAAGCACAATCGTTGCACGAATGTACCTAACCATAAATATCAATGCCTTTCTTAATTAAAATCAATACACAAAAGTATATTTTTTTAAACCTGCATTTTTAGTTCAAATAAATTCAGGTTAGCAGGCAATATTAACCTAGGAAAAATTGTGTCACTTCTCTTTCGTTCAATGCACGCAGAGTCAGGATATATACAACAGTTTGGGCGACCTGGCTCGTTGCGAACTAATTTGCCAGAATTTTACATAATTATGACATAACATTGAAGGTTGTGCAATGTAACTGGAATATTTAGACTTATGCACGCCACCCATTAGATAAAATACGGAACGGTTCCGTATTTCACTGAAAGAATAAACGTTTTGTTTTCGCAATGATAGTTTCTGGATTTGACCATTTTAATGACCTAAGGCTCATATTCCTGTGTGTTATTATAGTATAATTTAGTCTATGATTTGATAGAGCAGTCTGACTGAGTGGTGGTAGGCAGCAGCAGGCTCGTACGGATTCATTCAAACAGAACTTTCAAGCATTTTGCCAGCAGCTCTTCGCTGTGCTTCAAGCATTGCGCTGTTTATGACTTCAAGCCTATAAATTCCTGAGATTAGGCTGGCAATACTAAAGTACCCGTTAGAATATCCAACAGTCAAAGGTATATGAAATTCAAATGGAATAGAGAGAAATTGTCCTTTAATAACTACAACCTAACCTATTGAAGACTCATGTTAAAAGGAACCACCAGCTTTCATATGTTCTTAATTAAGTTCTGACCCCTCGAAAACATTCCGCTGAAAAGGAAGCACGCGAAATTCAAAAATATCTTTTAGAAATATGTAACTTTCACACATGAACAAGTCCAAAACAGCAAATGAAAGATGAACAAGATGTTTATCTACCCATCATGTCCGATTTAAAAAATGCTTTATAGCGAAAGCATAACATATGATTATGTTAGGTCATAGCTAAGTCAAAAAAACACAGCCATTTTCCAACCAAAGAAAGGATTCACAAAAAGCATAAATATAGATCAAATGAATCACGAACCTTTGATGATCTTCAGATGACACTCATAAGACATCATGTTACACAATACATGTATGTTTTGTTCGATAATGTGCATATTTATATCCAAAAAGTTTACATTGGTGTGTTACGCGCAGTAATGTTTTGATTCCAAAACATCTGGTGATTTTGCAGAAATAATCACAGTAAACATTGATAAAAGATACAAGTGTTATTCACATAATTAAAGATAGTCTTCTCCTTAATGCAACTGCTGTGTCAGATTTTAAAAAGACTTTACGGAAAAAGCATAATCTGAGAACGGTGTTTAGAGCCGAATCCAGCCAGAGAAATATCGGCCATTTTGGAGTCAACAGAAATAACACCATAAATATTCACTTACCTTTGATGATCTTCATCAGAAGGCACTCCCAGGAATCCCAGTTCCATAAAGTCAATAATTTATGTCCAAATAGCCACATGTTGTTAGCGTGTTCAGCCCAGTAATCCATCTTAATGAGGCATGAGCACTTCAGACGTCCAGACAAAAACTCTAAACATTCCGTTACAGGTCGTGGAAACAAGTCATTCGATGTATGGAATCAATCTTTAGGATGTTTTAAACATAAAACATCAATAATGTTCCAAATGGAGAATTCCTATGTCTGAAGAAAAGCACTGGAACAAGAGCTAACTGTGTCGTGCTCGTCCTCCAATAATCGGTATCGGCATTGAAAAATTATAATCGGTCGACCTCAAGTCGCAAGTCGACTTCACAGGATAGCTGTTTGAACGTAAAAAATATTTTAAATCAAAATGCGCTCTTTGGCAGAAATGCCTTCTCGAACATGTAAAATGTTTATGCTATCTGTAAATACGAAAATACGAAAATTGTCAAATTAGGTGCCTATTTGTTTAAGCCACAGAAAAAAAGAGAGCAACCTTCCTGCTAGCCATGATTGGCTGAGATAATCAGTGGGCTGGACATGCTGAGAGATGAGTTTGGATTGGTCTGCCATATAGCATTCTTCTATTTGAGCTGGTCAGTATGTGTAGGTTAATCCTGTCTCACGCTGCTTTTTTATGTATTGCATATTAAAACAATGTAAGACTCCAGTATGCAAGTATCCAATTCAATAGATCACTGCAACAACTGTTTCACTCTCTTCCGAGTGTCCCAGAGCGCAGAATAACTGATGAATTTACGAATGCTCAACACCGGTTGAATATGGCTGGTTTAGTAAACGTCGGCAAAAAAGCTAAATTAAATTGTTGCCAAGAGCACAATTACAGTCAACAACGCTCTGGATAACATCCTAACCAGCTCTCCTAGGGCGAGTAAAATGGTCAGAGTTTGGGTGGGAGCCAAAGCTTAAGATGTTTCTTATAGCATTACACACAGTCAGTGTGAAGCAGAGGGACTTGACACAGCAACAATGGGCCAAGCAAGCTGTACATTCAAAACAGAAACGGCACAGGATATCTTAGTTAACGAAACCATGATTGACATGGTAATGGACCGGAAGTATTGGAGAAAAGTTGAAAAAACTGACCCTCTGATGCTGTACGGTAAATTGTGACATGTCGTGACGTAACGTACAACACGCATAATGCAACTCATTCTGTGTCGTAAAGCCTTTCTCCACCAGGTGTAGCACTTCTGTCGCAGTTTAAAAACAAGAAAGGGACAGGGTAAGGGGGATACCTAGTTAATTGTACAACTGAATGCATGCATTTTTGCGTCATCAAAAGCCGTGACAGGCGCTGTTTACTTCTGAAGATTTTTATTTATTTATTTTATTTCACCTTTATTTAACCAGGTAGGCAAGTTGAGAACAAGTTCTCATTTACAATTGCGACCTGGCCAAGATAAAGCAAAGCAGTTCGACACAAACAACGACACAGTTACACAGAGTAAAACAAACATACAGTCAATAATACAGTATTAACAAGTCTATATACGGTGTGAGCAAATCAGGGAGATAAGGGAGGTAAAGGCAAAAAAAGGCCATGGTGGCAAAGTAAATACAAAATAGCAAATAAAACACTGGAATGGTAGATTTGCAGTGGAAGAATGTGCAAAGTAGAAATAAAAATAATGGAGTGCAAAGGAGCAAAATAAATAAATAAATTAATTAAATACAGTAGGGAAAGAGGTAGTTGTTTGGGCTAAATTATAGGTGGGCTATGTACAGGTGCAGTAATATTTGAGCTGCTCTGACAGTTGGTGCTTAAAGCTAGTGAGGGAGATAAGTATTTCTGTAGTTCGTTCCAATCATTGGCAGCAGAGAACTGGAAGGAGAGGCGGCCAAAGAAAAATTGGTTTTGGGGGTGACTAGAGAGATATACCTGCTGGCGCGTGTGCTACAGGTGGGAGATGCTATGGTGACCAGCGAGCTGAGATAAGGGGGGACTTTACCTAGCAGGGTCTTGTAGATGACATGGAGCCAGTGGGTTTGGCGACGAGTATGAAGCGAGGGCCAGCCAACGAGAGCGTATAGGTCGCAATGAGAGCGCGGGTAGCATATGGGGCTTTGGTGACAAAACGGAGAGCTGTCCAGAGTAGTGATGTTGGACAGGCGGGCAGGTGCAGGTAGCGATCGGTTGAAGAGCATGCATTTAGTTTTACTTGTATTTAAGAGCAATTGGAGGCCACGGAAGGAGAGTTGTATGGCATTGAAGCTTGCCTGGAGGGTTGTTAACACAATGTCCAAAGAACGGCCAGAAGTATACAAACAGTGCAGCTATTCCCTCCGCAAGGCTATTAAACAAGCTAAGCGTCAGTACAGAGACAAAGTGGAATCTCAATTCAATGGCTCAGACACAAGAGGCATGTGGCAGTGTCTACAGTCAATCACGGACTACAAGATGAAATCCAGCCCAGTCACGGACCAGGATGTCTTGCTCCCAGGCAGACTAAATAACTTTTTTGCCCGCTTTGAGGACAATACAGTGCCACTGACACGGCCTGCAATGGAAACATGCGGTCTCTCCTTCACTGCAGCCGAGGTGAGTAAGACATTTAAACGTGTTAACCCTCGCAAGGCTGCAGGCCCAGACGGCATCCCCAGCCGCGCCCTCAGAGCATGCGCAGACCAGCTGGCCGGTGTGTTTACGGACATATTCAATCAATCCCTATACCAGTCTGCTGTTCCCACATGCTTCAAGAGGCCCACCATTGTTCCTGTTCCCAAGAAAGCTAAGGTAACTGAGCTAAACGACTACCGCCCCGTAGCACTCACTTCCGTCATCATGAAGTGCTTTGAGAGACTAGTCAAGGACCATATCACCTCCACCCTACCTGACACCCTAGACCCACTCCAATTTGCTTACCGCCCAAATAGGTCCACAGACGATGCAATCTCAACCACACTGCACACTGCCCTAACCCACCTGGACAAGAGGAATACCTATGTGAGAATGCTGTTCATCAACTACAGCTCGGCATTCAACACCATAGTACCCTCCAAGCTCGTCATCAAGCTCGAGACCCTGGGTCTCGACCCCGCCCTGTGCAACTGGGTACTGGACTTCCTGACGGGCCGCCCCCAGGTGGTGAGGGTAGGCAACAACATTTCCTCCCCGCTGATCCTCAACACGGGGGCCCCACAAGGGTGCGTTCTGAGCCCTCTCCTGTACTCCCTGTTCACCCACGACTGCGTGGCCACGCACACCTCCAACTCAATCATCAAGTTTGCGGACGACACAACAGTGGTAGGCTTGATTACCAACAACGACGAGACGGCCTACAGGGAGGAGGTGAGGGCCCTCGGAGTGTGGTGTCAGGAAAATAACCTCACACTCAACGTCAACAAAACTAAGGAGATGATTGTGGACTTCAGGAAACAGCAGAGGGAACACCCCCCTATCCACATCGATGGAACAGTAGTGGAGAGGGTAGCTAGTTTTAAGTTCCTCGGCATACACATCACAGACAAACTGAATTGGTCCACTCACTGACAGCGTCGTGAAGAAGGCGCAGCAGCGCCTATTCAACCTCAGGAGGCTGAAGAAATTTGGCTTGTCACCAAAAGCACTCACAAACTTCTACAGATGCACAATCGAGAGCATCCTGGCAGGCTGTATCACCGCCTGGTATGGCAACTGCTCCGCCCTCAACCGTAAGGCTCTCCAGAGGGTAGTGAGGACTGCACAACGCATCACCGGGGGCAAACTACCTGCCCTCCAGGACACCTACACCACCCGTTGTTACAGGAAGGCCATAAAGATCATCAAGGACATCAACCACCCGAACCACTGCCTGTTCACCCCGCTATCATCCAGAAGGCGAGGTCAGTACAGGTGCATCAAAGCTGGGACCGAGAGACTGAAAAACAGCTTCTATCTCAAGGCCATCAGACTGTTAAACAGCCACCACTAACATTGAGTGGCTGCTGCCAACACACTGTCATTGACACTGACCCAACTCCAGCCATTTTAATAATGGGAATTGATGGGAAATGATGTAAATATATCACTAGCCACTTTAAACAATGCTACCTTATATAATGTTACTTACCCTACATTATTAATCTCATATGCACATGTATATACTGTACTCTACATCATCGACTGCAACCTTATGTAACACATGTATCACTAGCCACCTTAACTATGCCACTTTGTTTACATACTCATCTCATATGTATATACTGTACTCGATACCATCTACTGTATCTTGCCTATGCTGCTCTGTACCATCACTCATTCATATATCTTTATGTACACATTCTTTATCCCCTTACACTGTGTATAAGACAGTAGTTTTGGAATTGTTAGTTAGATTACTTGTTGGTTATTACTGCATTGTCGGAACTAGAAGCACAAGCATTTAGAGGTGGATCAGAGACTCACCAGCAGCAAGAGCGACATCATTGATGTATACAGAGAAGAGAGTCGGTCCAAGAATTGGACCATGTGGCACCCCCAGAGACTGCCAGAGGCCCGGTGTTACGAATCCCTTTTGGCCCGACAGTCTAGGGGGGATGGTAATGAGATCCGTAACATAACTCATGCAAATTATTATTGTGACAAAGTAAAAGTGTGAACGAAATAACCACGACAACAGAAATCTACCGTCAAACTCTAGGTTTATTTATAAACACACGGTAATGGGGGGAGCAGGAAAAGGGGCTGAGCTGGACCCAAGGAAAGAAACAATAAATATACAAAAACACCCCTAAGCTAGACTAGCCTACTTTAACAGCTGACTAACTAACCAAAAATACAGTGGGTGGTCCGCCCAGTTCTACCTAGTGTATTTAACAAAGTTCACCTACGGGTAGTGTATGCCCATGGGCGACTTGTCTTGGTTTCCCCTTTTCCTACCAGCAAACAAACAAACACCATAACCAAAAACAAAACTCACAGGTGATGACAAAGTGCTATGGAGGTGCTTTAAACAAAAGAGAGGTTAGGACACAAAGCGAGAGTGAAACACAGAGACCTACAGACATGGCATTTACAGAGAGATTGAGCTAGAGATTGAGCTGAGCTCATGAACAAACAAATGATGGGGTTTTTAAACCATGGGGAAGGAACTGTGATAGGTCAGGAAATAGGAGGAGGTGTGTCTTCTGATTGATGATTGATTGTTGACTGATTGGGGAGTGATGGTTTTCACCTGTGAGGGGAGAAGGAGAGAAAAGAAACACACACACAGGATACACACACACAGGATAACTGTATCCGTAACACCCGGACAGCAGACCCTCCGAGTGAAACGTCTATCAGAGAAGTAGTTGGTGAACCAGGCGAGGCAATCATTTGAGAAACCAAGATAACTTTAGCACCGCCCTGAAAACACATCCTAAATTCAAATTTGACACAAACCATAAATAGGTATGAGATGACACATTATATAAATTCTTTATAGTGTTTTATTGACATTTTAGAGGTGATTTTGGACAGATCGGGTGAAAAAAGCATTTCCCCACCCAGCTTATCTCTGCCTTTCCCTATCACGCAGTAGGTTTCTCTTCCCCACCCGCCATTTTTAAAAAGACCAGACAGAGCTCACTGCCTTCTTCAATCATGCAGAGACGGGCAGCATGAAGGTCTCATCAAAGATTTAGCTGGAAAGGGGAGAAATTTTGCTTTACAATGGTATTCATATTACAGTTGACCTGGAAGTATTCCGTTTTTGGGCGCTAAAATAAGATCAATTGTACATTACAGCGCAATGTACAAAAGTGTGTTAGCTAACTACAGTACTCCATGGATTGGTATTATGGTTAATTATTTAGCTGGCTAGCTAGCTAGCTACATGTCTAAACAAAATAACCCAAGTTAAAGCATGCTGTTAGCTAGCTAACGTTAAATGACGTTAGATGGCTGGCTAGCTAGTTAACATTACGTGTACGAACTGTGTGTAGGGATGTTCTCAGAATGCCATTTCGCATCTATTGTGTAATAATGCTAAAATATTTGTATCTGGAATTTGTCTTTCAGCATCAGTAGAACATGCCTGACTCTCCTCCACCAGTCATACAAAAATAATAATCTCCCATCAAAAAGAGAGCTGGCCCAAGCAAGCACAGGTTACACCTGAAGCATGAGGACTTGCAGCGAGTGGTGAACTCCATCAACAACTATGCAGAGGCTAATGCAATAATATTACCAGGACGCCACCCAGGACACCAACGCTTTGGTGGAATGCTGCTGTCATCCCATGTGACAAAAGCAGCAGTGTGGCGTCTCTACAAGGAATCGCTGACAACACTTGGTATGTAAAGCATAAAAACGTTTTACTTATTTAATTGACCTCCAACATGATTGGCACTACTTTTATTGATCTCACATTATTTCTGTATTTTCCAGAAGCTGTTAAAACTTCTTTGGGACTGGCGGCAGTATTGAGTAGCTTGGATAAAGAGGTGCCCAGAGTAAACTGCCTGTACTCAGAACTAAAAGCTAGAATATGCATAATTAGTAGATTTAGATAGAAAACTCTCTGAAGTTTCTAAAACTGTTTGAATGATGTCTGTGAGTATAACAGAACTCATATGTCAGGCAAAAACCTGAGGAAAAATCCAACCAGGAAGTGGGAAATCTGAGGTTTGTAGTTTTTCAAGTCATTGCCTATCGAATATGGGGTTATATTGCACTTCCTAGGGCTTCCACTAGAAGTCAACAGTCTTTAGAACCTTTTTTCAGGCTTCTACTATGAAGGAGGAGGGAATGAGAGCTATTTCAACCATGGGTCTGGCAGAGTGCCATGAGATCATTCAGGCGCGCTCCCGTGAGAGCGACCTGCATTCAATTGCAATTCTAAAGACAAAGGAATTCTCTGGTTGGAAAATTATTGAAGATTTATGTTAAAAACATCATAAAGATTGATTCCATACATCGTTTGACATGTTTCTATGAACTGTAACAGAACTTTTGACTTTTCGTCTGGACCTTGTGCTCGCGCCTCATGAATTTGGATGACTGAGCTAAACGCTCAAACAAAAAGGAGGTATTTGAACATAAATGATGGTCTTTATCGAACAAAACAAACATTTATTGTGGAACTGGGATTCCTGTGAGTGCATTCTGATGAAGATCAAAGTTAAGTGAATATTTATAATGCTATTTCTGACTTCTGTTGACTCCACAACATGGCGGGTATCTGTATGGCTTGTTTTTGTGTCTGAGCGCTGTAGATTATTGCATGGTGTGCTCTTTCCGTAAAGTTTTTTTGAAATCTGACACAGCGGTTGCATTAAGGAGAAGTGGATCTAAACTTCCATGCAAAACACTTGTATCTTTTAGCAATGTTTATTATGAGTATTTCTGTAAATTGATGTGGCTCTCTGCAAAATCACCAGATGTTTTGGAACTACTGAACATAATGTGCCAAGATTTTTTTTACATAAATATTAACTTTATTGAACAAATATACATGAATTGTGTAACATGAAGTCCTATGAGTGTCATCTGATGAAGATCATCAAAGGTTAGTAATTCATTTTATCTCTATTTCTGCTTTTTGTGACTCCTCTCGTTGGCTGGAAAAATGGCTGTGTTTTCTGTGACTAGGTGCTGACCCAACATAATCGTGTGGGGTGCTTTCGTCGTAAAGCCTTTTTGAAATCGGACACTGTGGCTGGAATTACATCGAGTTTATCTTTAAAATGGTGTAAAATACTTGTATGTTTGAGGAATTTTAATCATGGGATTTCTGTTTTGAATTTGGCACCCTGCAATTTCACTGGCTGTTGGCGAGGTGGGATGCTAGCCCACATATCTCAGAGAGGTTAAGTCAGCCAAGCTGAAGAAGCAAAGAGCAGCATCTCCTGCTTGTTCAGAGTCAGTGGTCTGTCTACCAGAAGATAGTTGCTGACTGTAAGACCACCTGTCCATACCTGCAGTTGTCTCTTGGGGCCACTACCGGACCAGCAAGCAAAGACATCAGGAGGCATTATACAGCTTTGATTTTGCTCAACAAGTAAGCAACATTTAATCCGTTATACTGATAAAGGACATAGATAGATATACACTATGAAAATATATATATGGGAGGCAGGCAAATAGCTTTCACTGAGCTGTGTAAAGACAGACTGACAGGGTTGAGACAATTAATTGTAATTTATCTTAAATTGTTTTGTTGTTACAGGTGCACTATCCTTCTGATCCTATGCAGCCAGGTCCCATCTACTTTTTAACTCCTCGCAAGTATGGCTTGTTTTTTTGTCTGCTGTGAAGGAATACAACAACAAGTCAACTACTTGATTGATCAAAGCATGTCATCCAGCAAAGGTAGCAGCGCAGTCATCAACAACATGAACCATTTCAACTACGGAGTTGGGAAAACACGTGTGGACCTGAGTTGTGATAACTGCAGTGGCCAAAACAAGAACAAGTTTGTGCTCTGGTATTGTGCCTAGCGGACCATGTGCAAGCTCCACCACAGCTGGACCTTAACTTCCTGATCACAGGCCACATCAAGTTTGCCCCCGACTGGTGCGTCGGCCTCACCAGGCAGCACTTCTGAATGACCAGTAAACACTTTGTCTGAGACTGCTGGTGTTGTGAAGGACAGCACTGTGAAAGGGGTGACACAGTGCTGGTGGAAAGCTATGGCTGTCAACAACAGCTGACTCTATACTTCAAGCCGTTGCCACAGATCAAGCAGTAACAGCAATTCAGGTGAAAATCATTTTCATTGTATGAGGTTATAGTTCTTATATATACTTGGGAGGTGAATTGATGTTGGGCAAGGTTGTGGTCCTTCTGTAGCTCAGTTGGTAGAGCATGGCGCTTGTAACGCCAGGGTAGTGGGTTCGATCCCCGGGACCACCCATACATAGAATGTATGCACACTTGTCTGTAAGTCGCTTTGGATAAAAGCGTCTGCTAAATAGCATATATTATATATTATTATTATTATTATTAATGTCTTCTGATTTTTTTCTTGTTGTTTTTATTCCTTGTTTTACAGGTTCAATGCGCTGCAGCATGGTGTTGTTGTCGCCAATGCGGACATCCTTCTTCCCATAGATGGTCGGCCTGTACAAGCACCACCTGCACTGGACACACCTAGACAAACTTATATTTTTGGAAGATTAGGGAGATTTGTGACGAAGAGACTATGGACATCACATGCCCTGCACCAAAGTCAAGGACAGGACAAAAACAGGCTCTCCGAATGTAGATTCCCTTGTTCATGCGTATTTCGGATGGACCAGTCATCAGTACTATCTGTAGTGCCTCTATTCAAATGACACTCTCCAAACACACACATCATACATTGCTGCTACTATTTGTTTTATCCTGCAGCTCAGCCACTTTACCCCTGATTGTATGCATATAACTACCTCATCTATCAGTGATATCGTTATTGATATTGTTGTTGGACATACTGGATGTTATTTTATTTATATTGACACTATTTATTTCTGATACTGCTACTATGAAAGTAACCATTTGGCTGTTCCGTTTACACCTTCTGGAGAGACCAATCCACTTACCAAGACTTAGCAAAATATGGATAGATAAAATGAATATTGATATGTTTGGTCATAACATGATTTTGTGACATACCACAACAATATCATGTGACCGTATCATGAGTCCACCACATAAATATATGGCGCATTGACGTGGCAGAATCAGAATCCTTTAGGTAACATTTATAAATAAGATGTTTTATTAATTTTCATAAGCATGCTAATGTGGAAAAGTTACTTGGGCCCAGAGAGGGGAGAGGTCGGGTTAGTCTTATCTGTGAATGTGTCTGTAACTATTCCTAAACCATGTGAAGGGATGGTGTGATTAATGGGGAACCAGTTAGGTTGGCTCCACAATGTCTGTGTGCCAGTCACTTCTCTCTGTAAGCTTGTCCAGGAGGGGTTGTACTTTTTATAGGAGTATCTAGAAATTGACAATTGATATATGCCATTGGATGAGGTAATGTCTCGGTCCTAAGTGGTACCAAGAATGAGATAAGAGCTTTGTTTAGGAGACCAAACTGAATGATAATTTCTAGCCAATGATGTCTGGCTATGGGATACTCCTCTCTGGAGTAAAGTCTTTCTTTGTGTAATGTTCCTAAAGACCTGTGGTTTGTTATGTCGACTAGGGGGTGGATCTTTGCTATAAAGGATCTCAGTTGCCATTATGTTGACACTCTCAGAGAATTAATTTATGGACACTGATTTGATCTGAGAGTCACATGGCTATGGTGAAGCTCATATAATTAACTTCTTGCGACTCCAAACCCGTATCCGGGAGCGTAATCATAGCTTCAAGCCCATTACCATAACGCAATGTTTCCTATTCATGAAAATCGCAAATTAAATTAAATAAATATATTGAAACACAAGCTTAGCCTTTTGTTAACAACACTGCCATCTCAGATTTTCAAAATATGCTTTTCAACCAAAGCTACACAAGCATTTGAAAACAAAAATGCAGTCACTTACAACGCCAAACTTTTTTCCAAATTAGCTCCATAATATCGGCAGAAAACGTTGTTTAGAATCAATCCTCAAGGTGTTTTTCACAATTCTATTCGATGAAAAATCATTCGTGGCAGTCGGTTTCTCATCAGAGGCAAAAGGAAAAATACAGCAGCTGGAGATTACGCAATAATTGTGACAGAGGACACCAAGTGACCACCTGGTAGATGTAGTCTCTTATGGTCAATCTTCCAATGATATGCCTACAAATACGTCACAATGCTGCAGACACCTTGGGGAAAATGTGGAAAATGTAAGCTGACTCCTAGCTCCTCCACAGCCATGAGGCGGTTTAAAAAAATGCGGCAATTCCTGATTGGATTTTTATCTGGGTTTTTTCTGTAACATCAGTTTTGTGGCACTCACAGACAATATCTTTGCAGTTTTGGAAACGTCAGAGTGTTTTCTTTCCTAAGCTGTCAATTATATGCATAGTCGAGCATCTTTTCGTGACAAAATATCTTGTTTAAAACGGGAACGATTTTCATCCAAAAATTAAAATAGCACCCCCTATTTATAAAAGGTTAAAGATGGCCTTTATGATAACTCTGACTTGTGTGTGGTTTGCTCTCTCATGATTTGGTAATACAGGAAATGTCCATGACAGCATGCATCTATTTATGTACTGTACATGTCCACCTCACTCAGGTTTCAACTCAGGTATGGAATACTATGTGATAAGTGCGGTTGTAACAGTCTATAAAGTATGCTAATTTACTGCTGTGAAGGAATTTGGGCAGTTGTGTAAAGAACTACTTAAGTATTTTTTGGAGGTATCTGTACATTACCATTTATATTTTTGGCAACTTTTAATTTAACTTCACTACATTCCAAAAGAAAATAATGTATTTTTTTACTCCATACATTTTCTCTGGCCCCAAAATTATTCATTACATTTGGACAGGAAAAGAGTCCAATTCACACACTTATGAAGAGAACATTCCTTGTCATCCCTTCTGCACCTGATCTGGCAGACTCACTAAACACAAATGCTTATTTTGTAAATTATGTCTGAGTGTTGGAGTGTGCCCCTGATTCAATATGAGGAATCTGAAAATTATTTATAATTTTACTCAAGTATGACAATTTAACACTTTTTCCAACACTGGATGTGGCTGGGGGTTAAAGCATTTTCTTTGACATGACCCATCAATTTTTACAAGTGTGTCTGGGTAAGCGTCATCTAATATTTATCAAATATTTCTATCTGGACACTTTCTTTGTACCCGGACTTTTTCCTTATTGTAGGCTACTAAAACTTTTTCTCTATCTTTACTACAGTACTCACTGTTTAGCACATGACCTCACATGTTAATCCTTAAAGAGATGGGTGGCGCTGAGGGTGTGAACAATGCTGAATGGGTGTAGACAAAGGAGAGCTCTCCAGTTGGTACCAACACATTCAAATGCCCTTTTCTCAAAAGTGAGTTTAAGTTTATCACCAGTCAAAGCAGAATTACTTTCCCAATGTTCCTCAAAAATGCAATGTATGATATATAATTTTGTAGCTTTGAGTCTCTACTTTTATCCAATATAAATATAATCCAATATAAAAACTTTTTCCAATTTTGATACATAAGACCAATTTGAGCCAGTTGGTCACATTTGTGACTCACAACCTGGATTCGGTCTGATGTAGCAGCATTTGAATGTCTCTTTTTTTACATTGGATTAAAGTAGAGACGAAGAGCTACAAAATGGTATATCATACACTGCATTTGATGAAGCAATGGGAAAGGAATTCTGCTTTCAAAGTTGATCAACTTGTAAACTCACTTGAGAAAACCGCCATTCAATGTGTTGGTACTACTATTGGGGAGCCCTTCTTTGTCTACACCCATTCAGCATTATTCACACCCTCTTAAGCTTTAGCCCCACTCATCTCTTTAAGGGTTGATCCAAGCATTATGTACTAACTTGCCAACTACTTCCAGACATCTAAGAGAGAGAACAGCTCACTGAATATTACTCACCCTAGCAGAGCTGGTTAGGCTGTTACAGTATGTTATCCAGAGAGTTGGTGACTGCAACTGTGCTGTCAGATTGTCCATTCATAAATTCAGAGCGTTTTGCGTTCAGAGCACACACTGGACGCTCTGGCCAATAAGTAGGGTTGTTCTGAAAGCTCTGACCTCACAACTACAGTCAAGCACCCAAGCTAACTGGCTAACATTGGCTAGCTACTTCCAGACACATAATGAGAGAACACCCCACTCTGACCATTTTACTCCCCCTAGCAGAGTTAGTTAGGCAGTTCTCATGTTACCCAGAGCGTTGGTGACTGTGACAGTGCTGCAGGCAACAATTGAGTTACGCTTTTTTGCCGTTTACTGACACCGGACATATTCAATGGTGTTGAGCGTTCAAAAATGTATCAGTTATTCTGCGCTCTGGCACACTAAGACAATAGTCTTTTGTTAAGAAATGTGGCTAGATAGCTAGCTCGGTAAGCAATGAATCCCAACGCATAACATAATGTTAGTTAGCAAGCTAGCTAACAGTACACTAACTTGAAATGACAATTCTTTGTAAAAATTAGAATGGAGTCTTTTGTTAAGACATGTAGCTAGCTAGCTAAACAATGGAGCATAATCACAACTCATGACGTTACTACCCTGTATGAATCTGCAGGTAGCTAACCAACCAGGTTCTATGGCTATAACTAGTCAAGCAAATCTGTCTGAGATACAAAGAATAGTGGCGGCAGCGTAGCCTAGTGGTTAGAGCGTTGGACTAGTAACCGGAAGGTTGTGAGTTCAAAACCCCGAGCTGTCAAGGTACAAATCTGTCGTTCTGCCCCTGAACAGGCAGTTAACCCACTGTTCCCAGGCCGTCATTGAAAATAAGAATATGTTCTTAACTGACTTGCCTGGTTAAATAAAGGTAAAAAAAAATAAAAAAAATAAAAAGATCATACACATAACGTTAGCTAGCTAACAGTACAAATGAAATTAAACCACTTTCTATAAAAAAATGTAAGTGTGTAATATCTGAAAATGTAGATAGCTGGACTTTTTCACCAGTATACATCATGGTTGGATGCATCTGATGCCATGCACGATGTAGTCCAGACTGGTGTTTTCTCCATCTCCTTAAGTTAACTATCATACTCGAATTCCACTGATTTCAAAATTCGGTCCTCCAGAAAGTGGAAAGCATACGCATGATGTTAGGTAGCGAGCCATCCAGCTATCGTTAGCTTGCTAACAGTACACCTTAACATGACATTAGGTTTATGCAGTTTTACTACACGATACATTTAACAAAAAGCAGCGTTTGACATGATTACCTACACATACTGACCAGCTCCAATAGACAGACACCTGCTATATGGCAGACCAATCCAAACTCTTCTCTCGGCATGTCTAGCCCACTCATTATCTCAGCTAATCATGGATAGCGGGAAGGTTGTTCACTCTTTCTGTGGCTAAACCAACTAGGCTAGTAATTTAACAATGGTATTCGTATTTACAGATGGCATACCAGCTTGGTATTAAGGCACATGAAAGTTCACATGTTCGAGAAGGCATTTCTTCCAAAAAACGCACTTTGATTAAACATTTTTTTTTTACTATCAAACAGCTCTCCTGTGAAGTCGTGACTTGCAACATACGCCTAGTTTCCTGATCCGGGTCACATTTGTCAACATGTGCATGCACCTCTGACAACTAGGTTACTTTACATCTTTACTAGATGCTGTTCTTCCACTAACCTCATTGCAACTCCCCTCCAAGTCTCCGACCACTACCTTGTATCCTTTTCCCTCTCGCTCTCATCCAACACTTCCCACACTGCCCCTACTCGGATGGTATCGCGCCGTCCCAACCTTCGCTCTCTCTCCCCCGCTACTCTCTCCTCTTCCATCCTATCATCTCTTCCCTCTGCTCAAACCTTCTCCAACCTATCTCCTGATTCTGCCTCCTCAACCCTCCTCTCCTCCCTTTCTGCATCCTTTGACTCTCTATGTCCCCTATCTTCCAGGCCGGCTCGGTCCTCCCCTCCCGCTCCGTGGCTTGACGACTCAATGCGAGCTCACAGAACAGGGCTCCGGAAGGCCGAGCGGAAATGGAGGAAAACTCGCCTCCCTGCGGACCTGGCATCCTTTCACTCCCTCCTCTCTACATTTTCCTCCTCTGTCTCTGCTGCTAAAGCCACTTTCTACCACTCTAAATTCCAAGCATCTGCCTCTAACCCTAGGAAGCTCTTTGCCACATTCTCCTCCCTCCTGAATCCTCCTCCCCCTCCCCCCTCCTCCCTCTCTGCAGATGACTTCGTCAACCATTTTGAAAAGAAGATCGACGACATCCGATCCTCGTTTGCTAAGTCAAACAACACCGCTGGTTCTGCTCACACTGCCCTACCCTGTGCTCTGACCTCTTTCTCCCCTCTCTCTCCAGATGAAATCTCGCGTCTTGTGACGGCCGGCCGCCCAACAACCTGCCCGCTCGACCCTATCCCCTCCTCTCTTCTCCAGACCATTTCCGGAGACCTTCTCCCTTACCTCACCTCGCTCATCAACTTATCCCTGACCGCTGGCTACGTCCCTTCCGTCTTCAAGAGAGCGAGAGTTGCACCCCTTCTGAAAAAACCTACACTCGATCCCTCCGATGTCAACAACTACAGACCAGTATCCCTTCTTTCTTTTCTCTCCAAAACTCTTGAACGTGCCGTCCTTGGTCAGCTCTCCCGCTATCTCTCTCAGAATGACCTTCTTGATCCAAATCAGTCAGGTTTCAAGACTAGTCATTCAACTGAGACTGCTCTTCTCTGTATCACGGAGGCGCTCCGCACCGCTAAAGCTAACTCTCTCTCCTCTGCTCTCATCCTTCTAGACCTATCGGCTGCCTTCGATACTGTGAACCATCAGATCCTCCTCTCCACCCTCTCCGAGTTGGGCATCTCCGGCGCGGCCCACGCTTGGATTGCGTCCTACCTGACAGGTCGCTCCTACCAGGTGGCGTGGCGAGAATCTGTCTCCTCACCACGCGCTCTCACCACTGGTGTCCCCCAGGGCTCTGTTCTAGGCCCTCTCCTATTCTCGCTATACACCAAGTCACTTGGCTCTGTCATAACCTCACATGGTCTCTCCTATCATTGCTATGCAGACGACACACAATTAATCTTCTCCTTTCCCCCTTCTGATGACCGGGTGGCGAATCGCATCTCTGCATGTCTGGCAGACATATCAGTGTGGATGACGGATCACCACCTCAAGCTGAACTTCGGCAAGACGGAGCTGCTCTTCCTCCCGGGGAAGGACTGCCCGTTCCATGATCTCGCCATCACGGTTGACAACTCCATTGTGTCCTCCTCCCAGAGCGCTAAGAACCTTGGCGTGATCCTGGACAACAAACTGTCGTTCTCAACTAACATCAAGGCGGTGGCCCGTTCCTGTAGGTTCATGCTCTACAACATCCGCAGAGTACGACCCTGCCTCACACAGGAAGCGGCGCAGGTCCTAATCCAGGCACTTGTCATCTCCCGTCTGGATTACTGCAACTCGCTGTTGGCTGGGCTCCCTGCCTGTGCCATTAAACCCCTACAACTCATCCAGAACGCCGCAGCCCGTCTAGTGTTCAACCTTCCCAAGTTTTCTCACGTCACCCCGCTCCTCCGCTCTCTCCACTGGCTTCCAGTTGAAGCTCGCATCCGCTACAAGACCATGGTGCTTGCCTACGGAGCTGTGAGGGGAACGGCACCTCAGTACCTCCAGGCTCTGATCAGGCCCTACACCCAAATAAGGGCACTGCGTTCATCCACCTCTGGCCTGCTCGCCTCCCTACCACTGAGGAAGTACAGTTCCCGCTCAGCTCAGTCAAAACTGTTCGCTGCTCTGGCTCCCCAATGGTGGAACAAACTCCCTCACGACGCCAGGACAGCGGAGTCAATCACCACCTTCCGGAGACACCTGAAACCCCACCTCTTTAAGGAATACCTAGGATAGGATAAAGTAATCCTTCTCACCCCCCCCCCCCTTAAAATATTTAGATGCACTATTGTAAAGTGGTTGTTCCATTGGATGTCATAAGGTGAATGCACCAATTTGTAAGTCGCTCTGGATAAGAGCGTCTGCTAAATGACTTAAATGTAAATGTAAATGTAGGTTACACACACACTATTCATATGTAACTTGTTTGTTGGGGAATCTTAAGGAGTCAGAGGAAATTATGTCATCAGAATGGAAATAGGTGTCTTTAACTTATGTAAACGTTAAAGACAATGGATGGGGTTTTGAGAGACAACATTAGAATGCTTGATTTACCGGGGGGTGTTTCCTGTGTGCGGCATACTGTACGAAGCTGTCTTAGTGTGGCAAACTGCAGTCAGTGATGGCCCACTGATACTACACAGAGCCCTGAGGGTAGGACAGACAATAACCACAGACACAACTTTCCTATTTAGTTCATTCCTAACCTAGCACACAATGTCTGCTGAGTTGATCAAGCAGTCAAAAAGTCGAGCAGTCATTTGAAAGAGTAAGAACATTTCAGCGAGACAACTCAAAGCGCAAAATCCATTAACGCCAAGATAATTGAATTCATCGCCCTTGAAAATCAACCGTTCTCTGTCGTGGGTGATGTTGGCTTTTGCCGACTGGTCGAGAACCGGTACACACTACCAAGTGCGCTAATTTTTCAGATGTTGCCCTACCGGAGTTACACAGTAATAGCGTCACTGCTGTTAGCTTCACAACATACATATGATGGAATGCCGTTTGGGTCTTTGCGTGTCAAAAAAGATGCAGTAGCACTGTCAAAGCTGTACAAAAAAGTCTGCAAATAAGCAAACTCTGGCCACAAACAATGTTTTTACAACACCACGATGGTAATAAATCTGAATATGTTTGACCGTAACTTCTGGGGTAGCTAGCTTTAGCTTGGTACCTAGCTATCACCAATACAACCAGCCTGAAAACAATGACCAGTAGAAACTGCAGTCATTTTCATTATTCTTAGCAATGATTTAGGAATCCTTGTGAGTAAGTATTGGCTAGGTTGCCTCTTGTTGTTCGCCTATTAAAATTTAACTTTGGTTCATGAAAATAAATAGCTTGCCAGCTACTTAACTCTGTTGCCCAAAGCTAACAATATAAAAAGCAGCCAGCTAGCCTCATCTGGCTAGTGAGGCTCGACCGGACCGGGTTAAGGATTAAGACAATAAGGAAGCTAGCCACATTAAGGATTAGACACAATAGTGGATTTTCCAGTTTGCCTTCAAAATAAAAGTATGTCATTGACAGTGATGGAAATGAATACAAATAGTAGAATTATAATTATTAATTATAACATACTTTTGTAGGCTAACCGCAAAGTCCACTATTGTGGCTAATCCTTATTGTGGCTAGCTTCACAGAGTTGCAATGAAAAAGCCATATCTCAGACTGGCCAATAAAAAGAAAAATTAAGATAGGCAAAAGAACACAGACAGAGGAAGTCTGCCTAGAAGGCCAGTATCCTGGAGTCGCCTCTTCACTTTTGACGTTGAGACTGGTGTTTTGCCAGGTCTATTTAATGAAGCTGGACTTGTGAGGCATCTGTTTCTCAAACTAGTCACTCTAATGTACTTGTCCTCTTGCTCATGCTTGTGCATCGGGGCCTCCCACTCCACTTTCTATTCTGGTTAGGCACAGTTTGCGCTGTTCTGTGAAGGGAGTAGTACACAGCGTTGTACGAGATCTTCAGTTTCTTGGAAATTTCTCGCATGGAACAGACTTCATTTTGTCAGAACAAGAATATACTGACAAGTTTCAGAAGAAAGGTTGTTGTTTCTGGCCATTTTGAGCCTGTACTCGAACCCACAAATGCTGATGCTCCAGCTACTCAACTCGTCTAAAGAAGGCCCGTTTTAATTGCTTGCGTCACACTATGGGACTCCCAATCACGGCCGATGTGATACAGCCTGGATTTGAACCAGGCACTGTAGCGACGTCTCTTGCACTGAGATAGAGTGCCTTAGTCCACTGCGTCCATGTGTGTTAACTATTTAACTGTACTAGAACCTCTTGAAACTAGCAATCCCGGATCCGGGAGCATAATCATAGCCTCGAACGAATTAGCATAACGCAGCGGACATAAATACCCCTAGAAACTTTTCCTATTAATGAAGATCGCAAATGAAATGAATGAAATATATTCAAACACAAGCTTAGCCTTTTGTTAACAAAACTGTCATCTCAGATTTTCAAAATATGCGTTACAGCCAACGCTAGACAAGCATTTGTGTAAGTTTATCATGGCATAATGCTATGCTAGGCTCTGCTGGCAGCAATCAACATTTTCACCAAAATAAGAAAAGCAACCAAATTAAATAATTTACGGCTACCTCAGTATTTTACGCAAGATTTTCTGCAGGAGACACCATGTGACCACTTGCTAAATATGCTCCCTTATGGCTATTCTTCAATGGAAATGCGTAAAAATACGTCACAATGCTGTAGACACCTTGGGGAATACGTGGATAACGTAAGCTCATTCACAACCATATAAGGAGTCATTGGCATGAGGCAGTTTTAAAAAATGTGGCACTTCCTGGGTTTCGACTGTAACATCAATTCTGTGGCACTCACAGACAATATCTTTGCAGTTTTGGAAACGTCAGAGAGTTTTCTTTCCAAAGCTGTCAATTATATGCATAGTCGAGCATCTTTTCGTGACAAAATATCTTGTTTAAAACGGGAAAGTTTTTCATGTAAAATTTTTAATAGCGCCCCCTAATGCATAACTGGTTTTAAAAGGCTGCTAAAATGATAAATATTGCTTAAAGTTATCATTATCATTTTTTTGGGGGGGGCCAAGGAAAATATTGGAAATCGGTATCGGGCCAATTTTTTTTATCGGTGCATCACTAATTAAAATGGATGCTTTACATTCTGGTTGTGTTTATAACGCATGCATGCATAACTATACTTAGGATTATCAGTCTCTGAAGGTCATTCAGCAGGTCTATGGGTGAAAATGTGTTAATTTACATTACTCTTACATTTAAGAGTGCATTTTATGACACAAGTGATAATAGATTATGACAGCCTGGTGTTTTTATCACACCACCTTATAGACACATCACATCATTATCAGATGTAGGATACAGAAAATATATCATTAGCTCCATCAGACAATGACATTGAATGTAGATATTCATCATCATTCACCTTAAGGATTAAACATTTTCAACACAAAAGCATTGAGGTAATTTTGCATCACATTCACATGATGGTGTTGTACAATGTGTCTCCACTGGGTATGCCAATATACTATTGACCTGAGACATGTTTGAAAGCTCTGCACCATTTCTTTGGGTTCATTTATTATCTATTCATTTATTTTCAATTGAAATGTAACAACAAATAGTTTATTCTGAAGATATATTCTCCTTTTCCCGAGGGAAATCACTGGGTGAGATTCCAAAACAAAAAGCACAATTAGATTCTGTGCACTTGTGGGCGCAGGACAGATCAAATATAAAAGACTGCAAAAGAGCAATACCAGGGAGCTTGGGAATCCACCTGAGAGGAAAATAATAAACTGCAGTGTTCTAGGGGCTAGAGTTTATTTCAAAGCATTTCTTCTCCGTCACTATTTTGATAAGAGGGTTGTCACCTTTTCTGTCTTTATCTGTCAAATAAGGGCTGTAATATTTATTCCTGCACATACTGTATTGATTTAGATTAACTCTATTAACTCTAATATTCTGATGCAGTGGTTTTTATTAAAAGAAAATGGTAACCCAATATTGCTTGTACTATATTCAACTTTCATAACATCATAGGAACTGCTTTAGCTGAATCCAAACTTATCAAACATAAAACAACACAATCTCACACTCAATTCGTGCAAATATGTACAAAAGGAATTTCAGTAGATTGTGTGTTTTTGTGCGTTTTGTGTGGCTTAATTCATGAAAAAAGACACACATTTTTGTGCAACTTAATTAATAGAAAAATACACATTTTGGTGCTACTTCATTCATAGGAAAATATATTTTTGGGTGGCAAACTTAGGAACAATCTTTTGAAAATTATTGGAGCAATGCATGATGTGCAATGTTGTTCTACACTGACTTTTTTGTGTTCCACATTTATTTATATAAAAAAATAAATGTTTTAACAACACAATATTGTTAATCAACCAGGTTGACACTGAAATAATTATAATATAATATTAGACTTATGTTTTTTTATTTGTATTAATGTTTTTTTATTTGTATTATACTTTGGGACACTGGTATACTTATAGTCAGAAAAGCACGTTTTTCGTATAGGCAACTAGGCCTACACAATTTTCTACATAACGCATTTAATACAAGGCTCCACTTTTTCATGTATATTACACCATTTGTTTCATAATGCATTTTATGCAAGGCTATGTGAAATTTAATGAGAGTTGCCAGATTGGAGAAAAAAGCCCGTTTTGGCTATGGGTTTCATAACCCTATAATAATGATACAAGTTATATCATATATAATATGTTGGGAATAGTGACATAGGAAAGTCTGTAAATAATTAAATACCCTAAATCTAAGCTATGTCCAATGTCAGCAGCAATTTCCAGTGAGAAATGCTCAGTCTGAAGCCATTCAGCTATGGGTTTCACAACCATATAATAATGATACATCTCATCAGATGAGAACCAGATGGATCAACAGTGATTCATATTACAGTTTGCAACCTACTGCATAACACACTTACAATATGTGTCAACCCATATGATGTGGATCATTGTCAGGTTATTTTATATATAAGCTTCAGCAACAACAGAACACCATGGTTGTAATAACACTTTAAAACAGGTTGTTTGTAAATGTCTAGAAAGTGTTTGTTTTAGGTCCACACTGGTAATTTTCTTCTGAATAACTGGTCAGGGGATGGCACTTTTCATTCAGCTTCAGGCTACTTTGATGTAAGGCTTGATCACACCTGTAGTGACTACTTCTATCGGTTACGCCCATTGTTCACTAGATAAATCAATGTAATTACACCCAACACAATGTTGAAAAACAGAAAGCTTCCCACCTCTAGATCACATAACTATACGTGAGATGGACGATCTCAACACTGCCGCCAATGTAGCAGAAGAAAGTCTAATCTGCAACAGAGACTCTATCCAGGGCTCATATGTGGCAAAGTGTGCTGTAACGGCCGATGCCATGAAAGCCTAGTAGACCTCTGAGAAGAGACAGTAGGCCTACAATGCTGACATATGCCTCGTTACAATATGCTAAGTATGTAATAATCCTCATGAAATGGCCTTGGAAGTGACATAAATGTAAGCCAACATAATTCATTATTTTACATTAACTTGTTTAACTGCATTGGTATGGCTTAATTTATAATAGTCCAGACTCGTTATAGTTGCAAATACCATGCATTAGCACCAGGGGAATTTAAACCAAACATATTTTATTCCCCCACATTTATTGATGAATGAATTTCCCAACATGAAAATGTATCCTAATTTAAAAAAAAAGAAGTTTTTACTCCAATCTGGCAACACTCATAAAATACGACATATCCCAAACTAGTCAGTGAAAAGAAGCATATAAAACAGCATTGGTATGAATAAAAATAAAAACAAACGTAAAGCTACCAATATAAGTATTTCAGTGACAACCTGGATAACAATATTGGGTTGTTAACACGTTTGTTTTGTTCAGCTAGCCTACTTCAGCAGTACTGTATCATTTTAATCATTTTAGTCAATAAGATTCTTGCTACGTAAGCTTAACTTTCTGAACATTCGAGACGTGTAGTCCACTTGTCATTCCAATCTCCTTGCATTAGCGTAGCCTCTTCTGTAGCCTGTCAACTATGTGTCTGTCTATCCCTGTTCTCTCCTCTCTGCACAGACCATACAAACGCTCCACACCGCGTGGCCGCTGCCACCCTAATCTGGTGGTCCCAGCGCGCACGACCCACGTGGAGTTCCAGGTCTCCGGTAGCCTCTGGAACTGCCGATCTGCGGCCAACAAGGCAGAGTTCATCTCAGCCTATGCCTCCCTCCAGTCCCTCGACTTCTTGGCACTGACAGAAACATGGATCACCACAGATAACACTGCTACTCCTACTGCTCTCTCTTCGTCCGCCCACGTGTTCTCGCACACCCCGATAGCTTCTGGTCAGCGGGGTGGTGGCATCGGGATCCTTATCTCTCCCAAGTGGTCATTCTCTCTTTCTCCCCTTACCCATCTGTCTATCGCCTCCTTTGAATTTCATGCTGTCACAGTTACCAGCCCTTTCAAGCTTAACATCCTTATCATTTATCGCCCTCCAGGTCCCCTCGGAGAGTTCATCAATGAGCTTGATGCATTGATAAGCTCCTTTCCTGAGGACGGCTCACCTCTCACAGTTCTGGGCGACTTTAACCTCCCCACGTCTACCTTTGACTCATTCCTCTCTGCCTCCTTCTTTCCACTCCTCTCCTCTTTTGACCTCACCCTCTCACCTTCCCCCCTACTCACAAGGCAGGCAATACGCTCGACCTCATCTTTACTAGATGCTGTTCTTCCACTAACCTCATTGCAACTCCCCTCCAAGTCTCCGACCACTACCTTGTATCCTTTTCCCTCTCGCTCTCATCCAACACTTCCCACACTGCCCCTACTCGGATGGTATCGCGCCGTCCCAACCTTCGCTCTCTCTCCCCCGCTACCCTCTCCTCTTCCATCCTATCATCTCTTCCCTCTGCTCAAACCTTCTCCAACCTATCTCCTGATTCTGCCTCCTCAACGCTCCTCTCCTCCCTTTCTGCATCCTTTGACTCTCTATGTCCCCTATCTTCCAGGCCGGCTCGGTCCTCCCCTCCCGCTCCGTGGCTTGACGACTCATTGCGAGCTCACAGAACAGGGCTCCGGGCAGCCGAGCGGAAATGGAGGAAAACTCGCCTCCCTGCGGACCTGGCATCCTTTCGCTCCCTCCTCTCTACATTTTCCTCCTCTGTCTCTGCTGCTAAAACCACTTTCTACCACTCTAAATTTCAAGCATCTGCCTCTAACCCTAGGAAGCTCTTTGCCACCTTCTCCTCCCTCCTGAATCCTCCTCCCCCTCCCCCCCTCCTCCCTCTCTGCAGATGACTTCGTCAACCATTTTGAAAAGAAGGTCGACGACATCCGATCCTCGTTTGCTAAGTCAAACGACACTGCTGGTTCTGCTCACACTGCCCTACCCTGTGCTCTGACCTCTTTCTCCCCTCTCTCTCCAGATGAAATCTCGCGTCTTGTGACGGCCGGCCGCCCAACAACCTGCCCGCTCGACCCTATCCCCTCCTCTCTTCTCCAGACCATTTCCGGAGACCTTCTCCCTTACCTCACCTCGCTCATCAACTTATCCCTGACCGCTGGCTACGTCCCTTCCGTCTTCAAGAGAGCGAGAGTTGCACCCCTTCTGAAAAAACCTACACTCGATCCCTCCGATGTCAACAACTACAGACCAGTATCCCTTCTTTCTTTTCTCTCCAAAACTCTTGAACATGCCGTCCTTGGTCAGCTCTCCCGCTATCTCTCTCAGAATGACCTTCTTGATCCAAATCAGTCAGGTTTCAAGACTAGTCATTCAACTGAGACTGCTCTTCTCTGTATCACGGAGGCGCTCCGCACCGCTAAAGCTAACTCTCTCTCCTCTGCTCTCATCCTTCTAGACCTATCGGCTGCCTTCGATACTGTGAACCATCAGATCCTCCTCTCCACCCTCTCCGAGTTGGGCATCTCCGGCGCGGCCCACGCTTGGATTGCGTCCTACCTGACAGGTCGCTCCTACCAGGTGGCGTGGCGAGAATCTGTCTCCTCACCACGCGCTCTCACCACTGGTGTCCCCCAGGGCTCTGTTCTAGGCCCTCTCCTATTCTCGCTATACACCAAGTCACTTGGCTCTGTCATAACCTCACATGGTCTCTCCTATCATTGCTATGCAGACGACACACAATTAATCTTCTCCTTTCCCCCTTCTGATGACCAGGTGGCGAATCGCATCTCTGCATGTCTGGCAGACATATCAGTGTGGATGACGGATCATCACCTCAAGCTGAACTTCGGCAAGACGGAGCTGCTCTTCCTCCCGGGGAAGGACTGCCCGTTCCATGATCTCGCCATCACGGTTGACAACTCCATTGTGTCCTCCTCCCAGAGCGCTAAGAACCTTGGCGTGATCCTGGACAACAAACTGTCGTTCTCAACTAACATCAAGGCGGTGGCCCGTTCCTGTAGGTTCATGCTCTACAACATCCGCAGAGTACGACCCTGCCTCACACAGGAAGCGGCGCAGGTCCTAATCCAGGCACTTGTCATCTCCCGTCTGGATTACTGCAACTCGCTGTTGGCTGGGCTCCCTGCCTGTGCCATTAAACCCCTACAACTCATCCAGAACGCCGCAGCCCGTCTAGTGTTCAACCTTCCCAAGTTCTCTCACGTCACCCCGCTCCTCCACTCTCTCCACTGGCTTCCAGTTGAAGCTCGCATCCGCTACAAGACCATGGTGCTTGCCTACGGAGCTGTGAGGGGAACGGCACCTCAGTACCTCCAGGCTCTGATCAGGCCCTACACCCAAATAAGGGCACTGCGTTCATCCACCTCTGGCCTGCTCGCCTCCCTACCACTGAGGAAGTACAGTTCCCGCTCAGCTCAGTCAAAACTGTTCGCTGCTCTGGCTCCCCAATGGTGGAACAAACTCCCTCACGACGCCAGGACAGCGGAGTCAATCACCACCTTCCGGAGACACCTGAAACCCCACCTCTTTAAGGAATACCTAGGATAGGATAAAGTAATCCTTCTCACCCCCCTTAAAATATTTAGATGCACTATTGTAAAGTGGTTGTTCCACTGGATGTCATAAGGTGAATGCACCAATTTGTAAGTCGCTCTGGATAAGAGCGTCTGCTAAATGACTTAAATGTAAATGTAATGTAAATGAATCGCATCTCTGCATGTCTGGCAGACATATCAGTGTGGATGACGGATCACCACCTCAAGCTGAACTTCGGCAAGACGGAGCTGCTCTTCCTCCCGGGGAAGGACTGCCCGTTCCATGATCTCGCCATCACGGTTGACAACTCCATTGTGTCCTCCTCCCAGAGCGCTAAGAACCTTGGCGTGATCCTGGACAACACCCTGTCGTTCTCAACTAACATCAAGACGGTGGCACGTTCCTGTAGGTTCATGCTCTACAACATCCGCAGAGTACGACCCTGCCTCACACAGGAAGCGGCGCAGGTCCTAATCCAGGCACTTGTCATCTCCCGTCTGGATTACTGCAACACGCTGTTGGCTGGGCTCCCTGCCTGTGCCATTAAACCCCTACAACTCATCCAGAACGCCGCAGCCCGTCTAGAGTTCAACCTTCCCAAGTTCTCTCACGTCACCCCGCTCCTCCGCTCTCTCCACTGGCTTCCAGTTGAAGCTCGCATCCGCTACAAGACCATGGTGCTTGCCTACGGAGCTGTGAGGGGAACGGCACCTCAGTACCTCCAGGCTCTGATCAGGCCCTACACCCAAATAAGGGCACTGCGTTCATCCACCTCTGGCCTGCTCGTCTCCCTACCACTGAGGAAGTACAGTTCCCGCTCAGCCCAGTCAAAACTGTTCGCTGCTCTGGCTCCCCAATGGTGGAACAAACTCCCTCACGACGCCAGGACAGCGGAGTCAATCACCACCTTCCGGAGACACCTGAAACCCCACCTCTTTAAGGAATACTTAGGATAGGATAAAGTAATCCTTCTCACCCCCTCTCCCCCCCCTAAAAAAATTTAGATGCACTATTGTAAAGTGGCTGTTCCACTGGATGTCATAAGGTGAATGCACCAATTTGTAAGTCGCTCTGGATAAGAGCGTCTGCTAAATGACTTAAATGTAATGTAAATGTAATATTGTTATCCAGGTTGTCACTGAAATACTTATATTGGTATATATATATATGTGGGAAACAAAAAAGACAGTGTAGAACATCATTGCCCAAACAGCATTTGCTCCAATAACTTTCAAAAGTTGTTCTTTAGTTTGCCCCCCAAAAATGTATGTATTTTCAGGCCAATTAAGGCACAAAAAAAACACGAAATCTGCTGAAATGTGAGCTTGTGTTACATAAAAGTAAGGTTGCTGTAGGAATAGTATAAATGAGTTCAGCCTGCTTTCTAGAGCATAGAGAAAATATAGCAATGCAAAGACATATAGTGAGTCAGACAGTGACAATAATACCGGATTTTGTTTGCTAATCTGTCAATTTGTCACTCTTTTGAGGAGGATTTTGGATTTAGCCATGGAAAGGGTAATTTACTTTGACAACTTCTGCCAGGATGCATGCGTGAATTAATATACTTTTTTGGACAACTTAACCCAAACTCCAGCTATATTTGAGTATAATACCAATGGTGGCTTAAAACCTACTGCCATGCTCAGAATACAAAATATTTAAAATGCTATTATACAAGTGTCTCTCCCTACATTCCATAGGCCCTGTTCTCCCAGCAAATGACACTTGGAAAGTGAGGTGATGCATACGCTAGGCACCTCTCAGCACACTATAAACACAGCCAACATATGCAGTTGAAGTCAGAGGTTTACATACACTTAGGTTGGAGTCATTAAAACTTGTTTTTCAACGACTTTTCAACCAGTTTCTTGTTAACAAACTATAGTTTTGGCAAAACAGTTAGGATATCTACTTTGTGCATGACACAAGTCATTTTTCCAACAATTGTTTACAGACATATTATTTCACTTATAATTCACTGTATCACAATTGCAGTGGGTCAGGAGTTTATATACACACTAAGTTGACTGGGCCTTTAAACAGCTTGAAAAATTCAAAAAAAATTATGTCATGGCTTTAGAAGCTTCTGATAGGCTAATTGACATCATTTGAGTCAATTGGAGGTGTAACTTTGGATATATTTCAAGGCCTACCTTCAAACTCAGTGCCTCTTTGCTTGACATCATGGGAAAATCAAAAGAAATCAGCCAAGACCTCAGAAATGAAATTGTGGACCTCCACAAGTCTGGTTCATCCTTACGAGCAATGTCCAAATACCTGAAGGTACCATGTTCATCTGTACAAATAATAGGAGGTAAGTATAGACACCATGGGACCACACAGCCGTCATACCGCTCAGGAAGGAGACACGTTCTCCTAGAGATGAATGTACTTTGGTGTGAAAACTGTGAATCAATCCCAGAACAACAGCAAAGGACCTTGTGAAGATGCTGGAGGAAACAGGTACAAAAGTATCTATATCCACAGTAAAGCGATCCTATATTGAAATAACCTGAAAGGCGGCTCAGCAAGGAAGAAGCCACTGCTCCAAAACCGCTATTAAAAAGTCAGATTACGGTTTGCAACTGTACATGGGGACAATGATCATAATTTTTGTAGAAATGTCCTCTGGTCTGATGAAACAAAAATAGAACTGTTTGGCCATAATGACCATCGTTATGTTTGGAGGAAAAAGGTGGAGGCAGCATCATGTTGTGGGGTTGCTTTGCTGCAGGAGGGACTGTTGCACTTCACAAAATAGATGACCCCAAGCACACTTGGCTTAAGGACAACAAAGTCAAGGTATTGGAGTGGCCATCACAAAGCCCTGCCATCAATCCTATAGAAAATGTGTGGGCAGAACTGAAAAAGTGTGTGCGAGCAAGGAGGCCTACAAACCTGACTCAGTTATACCAGCTCTGTCAGGAGGAATGGGACAAAATTCACCAAACTTATTGTGGGAAGCTTGTGGTAGGCTACCCAAAACAAGTTAAACAATTTAAACGGCAATGCTACCAACTACTAATTGAGTGTATGTAAACTTCTGACCCACTGTGAACGTGATGAAATAAATAAAAGCTGAAATAAATAATTCTCTCTACTATTATTCTGACATTTCACATTCTTAAAATAAATTAGTGATCCTAACTGACCTAAAAACAGGGAATTTTTACTCTGATTAAATGTCAGGAATTGTGAAAAACTGAGTTGAAATGTACTTGGCTAAGGTGTATGTAAACTTCCGACTTCAACTGTATTAAGAGCCTGCACTCTGCACGCACTCATACGCTGATTGATTTGGTTATGTGAAAATACATAACGCTTGAAGGATTGTCGCAGTCAAAATATGATGTTTGTACTTTTTTTCTCTTTTTGTCAGTCATCATTGGCCTCCCCCCTATGTCCTCCTCCTAGCCAGGATAGACATCAAGAATCCTTCCTGTATAACAGCACTATAAAATCCTTGTCATGTCACTGTTGCAGCTGCACCAGCACAGAGGGAGTTTAAGATGCTCAGGTTGTTTCTGATGTTGTTTGTGTATGCCTGCCAACAGGGACATTTTTGTCCCCAAACTCCCACTCCTAGGATTCTTTCATATTAAACATTTATAAAGTAAAACATCCATTATGGAATCTAAATGGGAGAGAGACAAGGTCTGTGACAAATGTTGCACTAAAATTGTTTGTTTGCAACTAAACTAAGCATGGGAGCAGATAAAACATACAAAACTAAGTAGGTTATCTTAATTTATGCTCTTGTGATAATTTATGCTCTTGAAACCTGTCTCGGGAGTGAAACAGTGACTGTTTTTCATCATGACAACATGTTCTGACAATTCAATTTCCAGAATAAAAATGCAATATACATAACTTAATGATTTTTATTTTGTTATATTCAAATCTACTCAACTGAGAAATGCTAAAACATTATGGAGGGGAGCGAGCGCTACCTTTTAGTTCAAGGCAGAAAACGTTTTAGAGCAAACATACACACAAGTAAAAGCAACCTTCCCACATGGGCCACTTTAAAATGTCCAGTACATAAAGTATTTTTAACACATTCTCTATGCTCAACAACCTCCCTGGAGAATCATAAGACACACCACTACAGGCACAAATACATGATTAGTAGCATGGGCACACAGTGGCATAAAATACCATATCAGCATATAACAACTCTCTGTGGAGCATGTGAAGAAGCAGTGATCAATTTTATGTTACAAACAATTCTCTTTATTTCAATACTGCTGAAGACAATTATTTTCATCAACATTTTACCAATTTAACTGCACAGTTATTCACAAGCCATGGGCAATTCTTCATTGTTAAACTTGTCTTGACATAGAGAAGCACACAGCCCTATACTGTCGTGCCATGCTGTAACGGTTTTCTAGTGGTGAAGGAGAGTCGGACCAAAACGCAGCGTGTAGATTGAGATCCATGTTTAATAAACAATGTAAACACAAACACTACAAAATAATAAACGTAACGAAAACCGAAGCAGCCTATACTTTGTGTAAACTAACACAGAACAAGGACATCAGGACACTAAGGACAGTCACCCACAAAACAACCAAAGAATATGGCTGCCTAAATATGGTTCCCAATCAGAGACAACGATAAACACCTGACTCTGATTGAGAACCACTCCAGACAGCCATAGACTCTGCTAGATCACCCCACTAGCTACAATCCCACTAAAAACCAAAACCCCAAGACAAAACACACCACAATACAAAAACCCCATGCCACACCCTGGCCTGACCCAATACATAAAGATAAACACAAAATACTTTGACCAGGGCGTGACACATGCTCTGCCTTTCTTTCTTCAAACCAATGACTACATTATTCAGGAGAGGCAAAGACCCTGAGAGTTAATCCATCCCCGTTTATCTGCCAATCACAGCTCACACTCGGCTCTCCTTATAGCTATGTGGTTGAAATGGAAATGCATCCATTGAGTACCACAGTGTCTGCTTGTGCATGCAGCCCTGCACTCCTGCACCGCCGGGAAGTGTGCTGCAGGAAGTGTGTTGCCTAATGAGCATGTGACATTGACAGGAGCAAAAATACATGAATAAATTATTTGCCATTCCATGACGTCATTTAGAAAGGCTTGAAAGGGCTTGGCTTGCAGGGTGAGGGGCAGGGTTGGAGGGCCTGCCGGGCATACAGGACAGTGTAGCAAAGTTGAGAGTTCAGGGGCAGGGGAAGAAACTCGAGGGGTGTATATTAAGATCACTCAGTTACGTTTTTAAAAAATCCTTCAAATGAATCCCCCCTTACAACCAAACATGATCTGTTCCTAGAGCCACAACATAATCAAATAGTTAGTGACACAGAAATGCAAACAAAGGAAAACAACAGTATCAGCCAGAATTGATGTCAGAAATATGATTGGGAGCTTAATCGTTACAATAAAAGCGGTGAATGCACGTGCACAGTCACACATACTTTGAGCAGATTACAACGCAAATACAGACACACTTTATCGTTCAACCCCTCGCATAGCAAAGTTAGCAAACTTATCTGGGTAAAAAAATAGATATATCTGGTTAAAACACGCTATGGATAGATACATGTAAACCATCTTGTAAACCCTGATGATGGGTTCAACCATATGTAATATGCCTCATTAAAGAGCCAAGAAATCCATTTCTTGTGGCATTACAAGACGAGGATGTATCAAAAAATGTTATTTCACAAAGGCAACTCGCATATGAAACAATGTGAAAATCTAAATGTCTATAAAATCACATGATAAACTGATGGAGTAAGAGATTCTGCTTTGAATATTACATCACAGGAAACCCAATCCACATGGATGCCATTACTGGTTTGACAAAACACAGCAATGCACTTCCTTTGCAATTCCACAAGGGATAAAACTCACACATGAAGTCACAAAAGAAGGTGGAAGCAACAGCATTTGAGGGATTATACACTGAGTATACCAAGACCTCCTGCTTTTGTGACGTCATGTGTTAATTTTTTCCCTTGTGGAATTGCATAGGAAGGGCATTGCTGTGTTTTGTCAAACCAATGATGACATCGATATGGATTGGAAAGGGAGATACCTAGTCAGTTCTAAAATTCAGAGCAAAATCTCTTACTCCATCAGTTTATCGTGTGATAAACAGCTTAAATTCGTCAGGGAATGGAATCTACAAGGCGTCGTTCCACCGGGATACTGGCCTACAGGTACCCTTGATTCCAATGCTTAACCTGTCTCCTCCCCTTCATCTACACGGATTGAAGTGGATTTAAAAAGTGACATCAATAAGGTATCATAGCTATCACCTGGTCAGTCTATGTCATGGAAAGAGCAGGTATTCCTAATGTTTTGTACATGTAGTGCATAATGTACAATCCTTGTCATCTCTATCAGCCGTTTCTGTAGTCATTCAGACCAGGCAACACATTAGATCAAAGTGTGTAACTATAAAAAGAATAAAGACATCTGTCAAAACAGCTAAATGCAATGAAAAAGCTAGGCTCTGCCAACGTGTTTACAGTCACAATGCAAATGCATGCAAACACACACAATCATGTGAAATTGACATCAGCATGCAGTGTCCGCATTCATGAGTCATTTAGAGCAAATTAGTATGCTACAATATAGGTTACTTTTTTCAGAAAAACAATATTGAGGATGATTGGAAGTCTAAAAAGATTTCCAAGGGGTGTTTCACATTTTGTATTAACCAAATGAGTTCACCACTGTAAGAATGTAAACAAGAAAATACAACATAACAAACAGACCAAATACACAAACATTCAGTAGACAATGAGATTAATTATGGCATAAGTATAACCTGAGTATTCACTTATCAATTTAAAATATGCTATGTTGGCAAGGCTTGTTTGTAAAAAAGACATTTCATACAAAAAGACAGAAAATAAAACAGAAACAGACTACAGGCAACACCAGGCAGTGACTATGGGCCCATACCTCAGTATGCGCCAGACAATGTAAGCAAAACGATGAGACAACCATCTACTACAGTACAGTACATGAACCCATGTCTCTCTAAGTGAATATGACAAATTAATAACATGAATGTTTACTGGCAAGAAACACTTAATTCATAAAATACCATATTAGACAAAAGGAAAACTAAAATGACATAAGCATTCATTTGTGGGAGAAGTGCAACCATGAAATGCTATTAAAGTACATAAAGAAAACTAAACAAAACTAAACAAAAAATAAACAAAATAAATAACTAGACACTGCCGATAACCACAAGATCCATATAGCATCAGGTGCATACAGTATATTACATAGTATAAAATTCAAGTTCACTTGACCTGTTCCTTCACAAACATCCTAACACTAGTTTAGTTCTCACCCACATCTTTAAAACGTTACTCCCTGTTTTATCATAGAAAAAGACTCACCTGTAATGATCTTCGTCTGCTGTTAGAAGAGAGGCAGACCGAAATGCAGCGTGTAGGTTACTCATGACCTTTAATAAAGATAAAGCGGTACATGAAATAATAGAAAATACAAAACAACAAACGAGTGAAACAAATACAGCCTATCTGGTGACTAACACAAAGACAGGTACAATCACCCACGAAATACAACGCGCACTCAGGCTACCTAAATACGGTTCCCAATCCGAGACAACTAGAATCAGCTGACTCCAATTAGGAATCGCCTCAGGCAGCCAAGCCTAACTAGACACACCCCTAATAATACACACTCCCAATTAATACAAACCCTAATACGAAATACAACATATAAACCCATGTCACACCCTGGCCTACCCAAACATATAACAAAATCACAAGATACAATGACCAAGGCGTGACAGAACCCCCCCCCTAAGGTGCGGACTCCGGGACGCACCTCAAGAGCATAGGGAGGGTCCGGGTGGGCGTCTGTCCATGGTGGCGGTTCTGGCTCGGGACGTGGACCCCACTCCATAAATGTCCTAGTTCCTCCCCTTCGCGTCCTAGGATAATCCACCTTCTCCGCCGACCATGGCCTAATAGTCCTCACCCTGATCCCCACATAACTGAGGGGCAGCTCGGGACAGAGGGGCAGCTCGGGACAGAGGGGCAGCTCGGGACAGAGGGGCAGCTCGGGACAGAGGGGCAGCTCGGGACAGAGTGGCAGCTCAGGATAGAGGGGCAACTCAGGATAGAGGGGCAACTCAGGATAGAGGGGCAGCCCGGGACCGAAGCAGCCCGGTACTGAGGGGAAGCCCGGTACTGAGGGGAAGCCCGGTACTGAGGGGAAGCCCGGTACTGAGGGGAAGCCCGGTACTGAGAGGGAGCTCGGTACTGAGAGGGAGCTCGGTACTGAGAGGGAGCTCGGTACTGAGAGGGAGCCCGGTACAGAGAGGGAGCCCGGTACAGAGAGGGAGCCCAGTACAGAGAGGGAGCCCAGTACAGAGAGGGAGCCCAGTACTGAGAGGAAGCTCAGTACTGAGAGGAAGCTCAGTACTGAGAGGAAGCTCAGGCAGGTAGTAGGCTCCGGTAAATCCAGGCTGGCTGGTGGACCTGGATGATTCAGGTTGTCTGGCCGATCTAGAAGATCTTGGCAGACTGGCACTTCTGGCGGATCCTGGCAGACTGGCACTTCTGGCGGATCCTGGCAGACTGGTGACGCTGGGCCGACTGGCGGCGCTGGGCAGACAGGAGACTCCGGCAGCGCAGGAGAGGAGAAAGGCTTTGGCTGAGCTGAACAGGCGAGGCGCACTGGACGCGCTGGGCCGACTGGGAGCACTGGTGGCGCTGGACAGACAGGAGACTCCGGCAGCGCAGGAGAGGAGAACGAACAGCTCCTAAATACGGTTCCCAATCCGAGACAACTAGAATCAGCTGACTCCAATTAGGAATCGCCTCAGGCAGCCAAGCCTAACTAGACACACCCCTAATAATACACACTCCCAATTAATACAAACCCTAATACGAAATACAACATATAAACCCATGTCACACCCTGGCCTACCCAAACATATAACAAAAACACAAGATACAATGACCAAGGCGTGACATCACCAAATATGCACCAGAACATCTGTAAAGGTTATGACACCATATCATCCTTTCACTCATTAATTAATTCCTCCCCTATAAAGGAATACTGTAATGGCCTTAAAACAAAATGAATGAATAATGCCCTAAACATTATTTACTCAGTCTAATGTGACATGATAAAAAAATAAGAAAACACACAGCATTGATGATGGGGTTACATCATGTGTATCTGTTGATTGCTGAATTGAGATTCATGTCACACAGTATTAAAACAGATTTTGTGTTCAAATAGTCAACTATTCTCAGGTTTTTCTTCATGAATATTCAAGGTTTATTTATAAAGCAACTTAAACGACTGAGGAAACAAGATTACATTTTCTCGAGGAAAAGAAAAACACAGTGCAAATAGGTGCTGCTTTTAATACCTTGACTTAAACAGGTTATACAATTTAAAACTAACCAATATACAGTATTCTGCCGTCTGATAGAAAATTGTATTTATTATATATTTGTAGGTACATTCTATCCATTGGTATTTCAAACACTCATTAACTTAACAATACTTTAAATAAGGACTTGGTCAAATAAAGTGAATAAAATCATTTGAAATAACATAAAATGTCTCCACAATATAACCTTGAACTAATAAATAAGATAAAAGATTTAAGCTATTATGATTGAGCATATTAATATTGCACATGGTGTTTGATGTGATTCTGTCCAGATCAGTTAGCTATATAAAGCAAATTCTTAGCAACACAATTGTCTTCCAAAGTTAAATTGAACTCATCTCATACACTACCCTTCTCTGCTTTCTATTCCGTTCCCAGGGTACACAGTCAAACAATCCAGAATCGTTTCACTTTAATGTACATTTATTTTGGTTGCATAATGTTAATAACAAACATTTGACAAGATACTGTGGTATATAAGAATAAGGAATTTGTTAAACTTCAAATACTATTTTAGACCTCAGTTCGTGCAACATCATCACTATTCCCCTTTCATTCAGGCCATCAGTAGACGTCTTGAAGAAACTCAGAAAACAGAAAGATTTAGACTGATAAATATTTTGTGGCTCAAGTATTCTACATGTCCATTTCACTTTTAAATAGTACCAATAATCTTTAAATAATACTGCGTTGAAAAATAAATAAATTATGTAGTTAAATGCTCTACCAATTGACAGTTGACAGGGGTCATCAATCATATATTAGTGTTTTTTATTTATTATATATTTTTTTAAATCGGTATAGTTGTTTTGTCTTCTGTTGTAATTTACAAACTGTCTCACAGATACAAATAATGCAGACTTACAAAATAAATCCAGGTACGCTTACATGGCAAGCAGCTGTTTTCTTGGGCCTAAAAAAATACAGACATGTGCCATACCCAAAAATATCAAGAGGAACCACATTTAATTCAAACCCTATTAACATGGCTCTTTACACAAAAAAAGTAACAGAATCATTCCATATCTGCTATTCGGTTTGTAAGCGCCTTTTCATAGTGAAAACAAGGCATCAGGGCCCCAGCAGCGACCAGCAGTGATCAGTTATAATCCAGGCAGATCGTAAGTGTCTGTAAATGGGGGGATCCCAACAAGGTTATATTCCCAGGAGAACTGCAAAGTCACAATTTCTGATAGTTAGTTATTTCATCCAAAATACTGATTTGATATTTCCACAAAAACACTGTGGAAGGGTCAATATGAGTAACACTCAACATTGTTTCCGTGACTCAATGATTTGGTTGAAAAAAAAAGTACCAATTTCAGAAGCAGCAAAATACTACAATTGTCTCTTAAGGATGTCTTGTGGTATGATGTGTTATTCATCCATATTATAATGGCATCATCACATCAGGGGGAAAGTCTGTATTTGCAAGAGAGCCACTGATTCCCATGAAATATGGTTAACTGACTGGAGCCAGCTGTCCAGTTTATCCATTGGTCATTAAGGTTTTCCACAAGGCACTTTTGTAATTGGGGGAGGGGGGGGGGTTGAGTGGATACATAGCCTACATTTTACTCATTTGAGTCTGTTCCTCCAGAACTTGAAGGTAGTCAGGTGTACCTTGAAGTTTTGCTTGAAGTTCATAATACTCGTTTTTTCCTTTGTTCCACTACTATCTTACTATGGTTTCCCCCTATTAGTGACTTTTTCATATTTTTGTCATGTGGTTTCTCTGGGTAACGGATCTCAAACCCACTCACCCCTATACTGTTGAAATCCAGCCTTTTGCTGTCTAAAAAGTTTTGAATGAACATGTTGGATTCTCTCGGCAGAAACTCATCCAGCTCATCAATGGTGCTCAGTCTCTTATTTCGGGGATCCAGGGGGGACAGTGAGTCCTTGTCTTGGTCAGTGCTGTTGCGCATTATTATTTTCTGTCTCTGTGAGTCAGCAAATCTAAAGCCTGACTCAGAGTCTCTAATCGAACAGGTGTGGCTCTTGCTCATATGCTCGATAGTTTGGGGGATGAATGTCTCCCCTCCCAGGTCATCTTTCTTGCAGGATTTGTTGTGTCTTCTGAGCGCGAGTTGCATGGAGCCACACTCCTGATTCCCCATGCCCTCCTGGCGTCCTGGTGGCTTTTTATTGCGCCTAAGCACAAACACCAAGAGGCAGAAAGCAACAAATACTGTGAGGATGAGCACCACCAGGATACTGAGGATCATGATGGATAGGGGAACTGGACCTCCCGGAGGGGCTTTGCCCACCCCTGCTGGGGACAAGGAGTTCACCACCGGAATAGCACTGGTCAGGATGAAAGGGGACCTAGCTATGAGTTTGGGGCATAGGATCTCATTTTTCAGCAGCCTTAACTCTATATTGGAAAACTGCACTGGGGATGCGCATTTGATCTCCTTTGCAGCCACTCCATCATTCAGCTTCTCCAGCCAAAGTTTCAGAGCCACTAAATCACAGGAGCATTCCCATGGATTGCCTTCCAGATCAATCTGAGTGAGAGACCTCAGCTGGTCAAGGACGCCACTCACAGGCAGAGTCATGAAATGGTTGTTCTTAAGATTTAGCCTAGCCAAGGAAACCCTAGCAAAGATATAGGCAGGGAGGCTCCTTAGCACATTATTGTTCAGATACAACAACTGCAGATTTGGCATGGAGTCAAAGGTCTCTGCTAACACCTCTTTTATGGCATTGTATTCCAAGTACAAGTATTGGAGGTTACTGAGCCCAAGGAACATCTCAGGATGCAGCTGCTCTAGTTGGTTTCCATTGAGATAAAGCCTACGGAGGTTGGTTAGATTTGCAAAGACACCTTTTTGAACTGTGACTATTTGATTGCTGCCCAGATGTAATAAATCTAAACCCTCAAAGCCTTGGAAATCAACTGGACTGATATCTTGTATATAATTACCACTCAGGTGTAGCTTCTTGGCATTTGGTGGTTTGGGAATGAGATCTGCTAGATTGTGTATACTTCTCTCTTGGCAACTCACACCAATGCCAAAGTCTGAGGGATGAGCTTTGCATGTGCAAGGCTGTGGGCAGGAGAGAGGTGGGGTTCTTGTTTGATAGGACATAATTGGAATATGGTTATTCAAACCAGGTAAACCAACAATCCCGTTACCATACATTTTAGATGGGTTTGTTGTGATGGGGGGTATCGTAGTGGGTGCAGTGTCGGTTGTTGTGTGGCCATTATCTGGCTGTGAAGGGGGCATCCTTACGTCAAAGTCACTACCTGTTCCCATGGGACACAGTTCCTGTTTGTTTGTTTCTTTCAACAGGCGTCCATACAGGTCACTAGGGGTTTCACATATAGCCTCCCCAATAAAAATGTTATAGGGCATGTTCTCCAACCAAGCTTTCAAGGGTAACAAATCACAAGTGCAATTCCATGGGTTGTCATCTAGCTGCAATTCCACTATACGTCCAATGTGTTCCAAAACTCCAAGATATGGTAGCTTCTGTATCCTGTTTCCTCTTATATCCAAATGTGTAAGGGAGGCAAAGCGAAAAATATTATCAGGAAGGATCTGGACGAGATTGTCATTTAGGATGAGGACTTTCAGCCTATGCAATTTGTTGAATGATCCTTTTTCAATATACTTAATCAAATTGTAGTCAGCCTGGAGGTATTCCAAGTTTTCGATCCCATAGAAAGTGTCAGCTCGGAGCACTTTTAATTCATTGTTATTTAAGTGCAGCTGTTTCAATGAACTAAGGCCATAAAAGGCCCCTCCCTCGATGTTCTGTAATTTGTTGTTTCCCAGTTGAAGAGAGACTGCGTGTGTGAAATTGAGAAAGGAATTGGGGTAAAGGATGATCAATAGGTTATTTTGGAAATTCAAATGATAGAGGCTAGAGACCGGGGGCAGCAGCTGAGTAGGTCTGTACACCGTTATTTTCTCACAGTTTACATAGAGGACGTTCTCGATGGACATGCAAGAACAGGCGCTGCAAGTCTCCGCTGAGAGGTCAGAATCCAAGTCAGAAAACGTATTCGATACGGAAAAGGCCAAAAGAACTAGAAGCAGCATTTTGCCTTTTATAAATCCCCCAGAAAACCATTTAGTAACCTTTGAGAGGAAAAACAAACAAACAAACAAACAAACAATCAAAACACAAATTTGTACTATACATACAAACAGTATTTCATAAATGGGTAGTTAATGGCCTACTGCTGATGCTAGTAATGCTTTGGCTACACATCAGGCTACATTAATGTACACAAATCAACCCATTTCTCTTTAGCAATACAGCTACCAAGTACTATTTTATCCTGAAAAAATATGACTTTCTCTCATATTAATAATAATAACCTAATAATAGACTAATAATAATTGCCCGATCAGCCTTATAATCATCATCTCCTTCTGATGTTACCAAACATAAAATCACCAGAGGAATAAATCATTCTATATAGCAAGTGGGCCAATTGTGTGGGCATATACCAGGTTATTCAACAAAAAGAGGAGAAAATATATAGGCTACTGCACCCTACTGTATGGTGACATATTATGGGCTAAAACATCCCATGAAGCCTCTGCCCCAAAAGAGATCAAACCATATTATAATAAACAATGTAAAGAATGGATATTAAATCTTTCCAACCATGTATAAAAAAACGTTGTCTTTCTTACCTTAAGCGTTTGTAAATGTGGTTTCTTGATAGACAGACATTTCTCCCATTCAGACGTCAGAATCGCAGTGGGCTCAGATTTCAGCCTATGCATCTCTTCTTGACAGACTCCACTTGTTTAAAACATTATTTTTCTCGTAGGGTCCCCAGTGTTCCTGTATATCCATGAAGCATTTCAGTGCGGAATGAACTAAAGACAAGGTGCCCACCTCTGCGTTCAGACAGAAGGGACTGAAGGCAAGCAGCTGAAGTGACTGCAAAGCAACTTCAGCATGCTTTCCAGTTCATGAGAGAGGAGAAGGAAACGAATTGTGCTGCTTCAACAACCCCAGTCCATAGAGATGCTCGCGGAAGTTGGATTGAATAGTTCAGGCAAAAACAAAACAGCAATAGGCTACCCACTCGATAAACCGAAATATATCATGCGCGGGTTTACTCACCTCAAAAAATATTACATCTCGTCTCTTTTCGAATCATGTAGTTCACAGGGCTACCTACCAGTGATGTCTGAGGTTCAGCCAGTCTTTACACCAAGGCAAAGAAAATGAGGGGAAAAAACACACTGATATTCGGGAAAAAAGCAGAACAGCGACTGTCGCGAAAAATGTATCATTCAGTTTAGTCAGATGCGGGCAATATTCCACCAAATCAATAAACTATGTTCAAATAAACTACTGATAAAACAGTTATCAGGGATCCGGATAAGTGGTGAAGATACCTGCCTGTGTCATTGGTATGCTGCTTTACAGCTGCATTGAGCTTCCCACACGACTTGTGGGAGGAGAGAATGCAGAGATGTAGAGAGAATGGGGGAGTAGGGGAGGGGGCGAAAAGAGATGCAGGGAGAGAGATGAGTGAGAAGATGGGGTCTCATAGACCACACGGGGAACTTCAGGCCTTGAAATGTATATTTTATGAAGTAGATACATAGTCATTTAAAAGATTTGTGTAATTGTGTTTCTTATCCTTATTATGATCATTACCCATATCGCATTGTGCTATATAGCCTAATGGTTGAATGTAAATGTAAGGTAGGCCTACCTGACAATTCAAGAGGGCATGGCACCTGGCATTCTCTTTTATGATTGGAGTGTTTTTAAAATGGCGCAGAACGTGAGCGGCATTCTAATGGGGACTCTTATTCAAGGTGGACTGCAGTCAAAGCAAAGCCAGCATTGCTCAATGAAGTAAAAAAAAAACAATACCTCTGAAATTTGTTTTGAGTAGTATGCATGGATTTGCCATTAGATGCTAACTGCCGTTCAGCCTCACTTTGGTTTTCAGACAACAGGTGCGCACTCCCTCACGTGACACCAAAAATAGACACCACTCAATGGTAGCCTAGACTTTACCTGTTTGTTCAAATAGACAATGTGAATAGCTCTAAATGTGTGAAACGCAAATAGCTCTTCCTACGTTTCAATGGCACAGTGACAAATCACTAAAAGCTTTTTTTGTAGAATATGAGGAGGAACAATAAAGACAGAAACAATTGGAAAATTCAGGATGACACAGTAATAGTGAAAGTATGCTATTGTAAAAAAAAATGTAAATGTAAACAATTTTTTCCCATCTAAGTTAGTTTTGATATGAGGTTAGGTGGTACGGGTTGTTCAAGCGAGTGAACCCAAGTCAAGGGCAGGATGTTACTGTATGGTTGGAGATATTTCTCACGCATGCAGAAATAAAAGGTAGCGCCCTCTTCTGGCTGAAATCAATTTTCACCCACTTTATAAACTTGGTCAAAGAGGAAGAGGTGATGCAAGAATGGCTGACTCCGCCCAAAATCTGTCTGCACAGATTAAGGATAGGGGCAATGAGTGTAGAATTTGGTCAAGATAAAAGTGAATTGCTATTTTGATAGGTGAGACTTATTTGATTGAATAGAAGTTTCATAATGCTTAGGTTGTTACGAGTGTATTGATATGTTTTCTACAAAACATAATTGCATAGAATATCGCCTCTTCCCGCCTGCCTTTCACCTTTGTGGACATGTATTTCTATTGTGAGAGCGGTAAGTCGACCATCTTGTAAATATAATAGATCATATTTTGCCTGGTGTACAGCCCGCAGATGCCTCCTAAAATGATTTAGCTAAATCATTAAAAAAACATTGGGGGACAAAGCCATTGTTCGTTATTTTCTGCACAAAACAATTGAGCTAAGATGTCTCAATACAAACGGATGCTCTCATCAGTGGGTGCGCTCGCTCCCCAACGGCTCCGACTCGCTGGCAGGGCGAAGCCCCCGCCCCCCGGCCCAAAAGGATTTTCTAAGGACAGGAAGGACCATGCCCCACCAGACAGCCCAGGGGTCTTATTTATAACGTTCTGTAAATGTCACACAACATTTCTGAGTGCACCATTTATGAAGAGTCTATTCACATACAAAAACATTGAGATTTATAAACTTGGCATATGCCAAGGAGAACAGCGACTGTCCTTATAAATCAGACTTGCCGTAAAACTGCAAGCGTGAACAATCATTAAAACTCCGTCTGGAAAACACCTCCATTCACCTTTCCAACTCATAAATATTGTCCGTTTGACTGATAGGTGGGCCAGAGCATTGATGTTTTGCGTGGTTCTAGGTTGGATATTACCCACCCTACAGGAAACAATGGATAGATACATTCAACATATAAACTACCTCAGTCCAGAATCTTTTGACGGCTGGACATTTCCAGAACAGATGCATGTGGAAGGAAAGTAATTGCTTGCATACCAGTTATGCTTAAATCAACAGTATTTCATACCTCTTTATTTATTTAACATCACATTCTCGAAGTCTCCCATTTTGAGGCATGGAATGTACTCTGTTATTTCAGACAGGGGCGTCATGCACCCGAAAATCTGAGGAGGACAACGTACGTGAGGTTGGCTTTGGGGCTGCCGTAGGGGGGCTACTCCCCCCGTCCATATTGTTCTAACAGATGAAACCGTTTTTTTCCTGCAATCTAGAGCCATCATTATGCTTAATTAAAAGTAAAAAATATGTATATTTTCCTGCATTTCTACAGTAAGCATAACTCTTGAGCTGTCTGTATCCTCCTGGCTGGTGGTTATTTTTTTTATGAAACTATATATGCTTCTCTCCAGCACTGATAAAATCTGTGTAAAAAAGTCAAAGGTATATGAGTTTTATTCAGTACATTTAGTTATTGCTTGCTTTTCTAATGTCTACCAACCTTGCCAGGGGACATACCAGCTAAGATACTTAGAAAGGCTCGCTGCTCTAACTTGATAGCCTGAAATTGCTTCTTGGTAGCTAGTTATGAGGTTGGGAGATTGGAAACTTATCTGGGATAGCTGGAGCCAACTTTATTAAACTGCTAAGCGGCTAGTAGTATTACAGATAATTTAAAAACAAACAATATTTGTATTTTATTTTTTAATTTACAAGACAAATCTGAGGGGGGGACGTGCCCTATGTGCATGAGTCATGACGCCTTTGGTTGCAGACACATTTGTTAATATCTTTCCTCTTCAACAGGGTATGAAGTAACAGCAGCATGGCCTTGACGGAATGTGTGTAGTGCAGCTGTTGTGTTAAGGTAATTCTCTGTAGGTAGGCAGGTAGAACTAGGCTGTGTCAGAAAGTATTGTGTTCAGCAGAGTGACAGTATTTGCTCTTGGAGTACAGGGGGTCACGTTCATTTTCTTCTACTTTTTCTCTTTCTCCAGCCTCTCTCTTTGACATGCTAAACAGATGTCTATTTATAACCCACACAGAGGGATAGGTGATGGGGACAGATATTAAATGACCATGCCCGGGAAGGGATGGAGATTGTTATTTCAATCCTTTTAAAAATGTTATCTGAGGACACCAAGCTTGATTAGATATGCATATCATTAATGATATGTACAGGAATAAACGGACTGATGCTTGCAGGTACCCTTTACATGGGTCAGACTCATGCTTATGCAAAGTTTGGCATCAAAACATGGGTGGCCTGTGATGCACAATCCAGCTATGCTTGGAAGATGCAAGTCTACACAGGAAAGCCGACCTGTGGAGGCCCAGAGATGAACCAGGGGATGCTGGTTGTGCTTGATGTGACAGATGGACTGAGTGGTCACAATATCACATGTGACAATTTCTTCACCTCTGATGAACTCAGCCAGCAGCTCCTGAAGAGGAAGAGCACCATGGTTGGCACAGTTAGAAAGAACAAGCCTGAGCTCCACCCTGCACTCCTCACAACAAGGGGGCGAGAGGCCTTCTCATAAAAGTTTGCCTTCAACCCCACCACCACTCTAGTTTCTTATCTCTCAAAGAGGAACAAGAATGTGGTCCTCCTGAGCACACTGCACAAAGCGGTTGAGATCAGTGATCGTGAGGACAGGACGCCAGCCATCATCCTGGACTACAACCACAACAAAGGAGGCATGGACAACCTTGACAAGGTGATTGGAGCGTACAGCTGCAGGAGGATGACTGCCCGCTGGCCCCTGGTAATATTGGAGTGGCAGGTAGCCTAGTGGTTAGAGCTTTGGGCCAGTAACCAAAAGGATGCTGGTTTGAATCCCCGAGCTGGCAAGGCAAAAAAAAGAAAATGTCGTTCTGCCCCTGAACAAGGCAGTTAACCCACTGTTCCCCGGTAGGCTGTCATTGTAAAATAAGAATTTGTTCTTTACTGACTTGCCAAAAGGTTTTAAAAAATAACATCATTGATGTGTACTAATACAATGTCTTTGTGATATGGAACAAAATCAAATCAAATTTTCTTTGTCACATGTGCAGAAAACAACAGGTGTATCAGTGAAATGCTTACTTACTACAAGCCCTTATCCGAAAATACCAACAACACCAAAAAGTAAGAGATAAGAAAAAAATAAGAATTAAAGAGCAGCAGTAAATAACAATAGCGGGGCTATTTACAGGGGGTACCGGTACAGAGTCAATGTGTCAATGTATGGGGGCACCGGTGTCGAGGTAGTTGAGGTAATTATGTAATTATGTACATAAAGTGGTTATGATAAGATGATAACAGAGAGTAGCAGCAGTGTGGGATCTAGACTTTGTGCTCTTATAGCTTGGGGCTAGAAGCCTCTTGGACCTAGATTGGTGCTCCGGTACCGCGCCGTAGCAGAGAGAACAGCCTATGACTGGGGTGGCTGGAGTCTTGGGTGTAGGCTTTCTGGGATAATGGTGTTGATGTGAGCCATGACCAGCCTTTCCAAGCATGTCATGGCTACAGACGGGAGTGCTACTGATCGGTAGTCATTTAGGCAGGTTACCTTTGTGTTCTTGGGTACAGGGACTATGGTGGTTTGCCTGAAACATGTTGGTATTACAGACTCAGACAGGGAGAGGTTGAAAATATCAGTTTAGAAGTCGGTCAGTGCATGCTCGGAGAACACGTCCTGGTAATCCATCTGCTGGTAATCCATCTGACTCTGCAGCCTTGTGAATGTTGACTTGTTTAAAGTTTTTACTTACTTCGGCTACAGAGAGCGTGATCACACAGTCATCTGGAACAGCTGAAGCTCTCATGCATGTTTCAGTGTTACTTGCCCTGAAGCGAGCATAGAAGTTATTTAGCTCATCTGGTTGACTCGTGTCACTGGGAAGCTCTCGGCTGTGCTTCCCTTTGTAGTCTTTAATAGTTTGCAAGCCCTGCCACATTCGATGAGCGTTGAAGCCGGTGTGTAAAGATTTGATCTTTGTCCTGGATTTACGCTTTGCCTATTTGATCGGAGGGAATGGCGAGATTTCTTATAAGCTTCCCGGTTAGAGTCCCACTCCTTGAAAGCGGCAGCTCTACCCTTTATCTCAGTGCGATTGTTGTCTGTAATTCATTGCTTCTGGTTGGGATTTGTACGTACAGTCACTGTGGGGATGATGTCCTCGATGCACATATTAATAAAGCCAGTGACTGATTTTGTGTCATCCTCAATGCCATTGGAAGAATCCCGGAACATATTGCAGTCTGTAGTGTAGCATCTGCTTCATCTGATCACTTTTTTATAGACCGAGTCACTGGTGCTTCCTGGTTAAATGTTTGCTCTATCAGGAGGATAGAGTTATGGTCAGATTTGCCAAATGGAGGGCGAGGGAGAGCTTTGTATGCATCTCTATGTGTGGAGTAAAGGTGGTCTAGAATTGTTTCCACCTCTGGTCGCACATTTAACATGCTGATGGAAATTCGGTAAAACTGATTGAATTGGATATAGGGGGCACTGTTAATTTTTGGATGAAAAACATTCCCGTTGTAAACAAGATATTTTGTCACAAAAAGATGCTTGACTATGCATATAATTGACAGCTTTGGAAAGAAAACACTGACGTTTCCAAAACTGCAAGGATATTGTCTGTGAGTGCCACAGAACTGATGTTACAGGCGAAATCCAGATAAAAATCCAATCAGGAAGTGCCACATTTTTTTAAACCGCCTCATGCCAATGACTCCTTATATGGCTGTGAAGGAGCTAGGAGTCAGCTTACGTTTTCCCCAAGGTGCCTACAGCATTGTGAAGTCTTTTTAGGCATTTCCATTGGAGAATGGCTGTAAGAGACCATATAGGGCGAGTGGTCGCATGGTGTCTCCCGGAGAAAACCTTGCGTAAAATACTGAGGTAGCCATTTTTCCAATCGTTTCTTATGAGAAACCAATTGCCTCGACGGATATATATATGTTAAAAACACCTTGGGGATGGATCCTAAACAACGTTTGCCGTGTTTCTGTCGATATTATGGAGCAAATTTTGAAAAAAAGTTTGGCGTTATAGTTGAAGTATTTTTCGGTCGATTTCTCAGCCAAGCAGGATGAACAAACGGGACGTTTCTCGCCTACAAAAATATTATTTTGGGAAAAAAAAGAATATTTTCTATCTAACTGGGAGTCTCCTAAGTGAAAGCATCTGAAGTTCTTCAAAGGTAAATTATTTAATTTGGTTGTTTTTCTTATTTTTGTGAAAATGTTGCCTGCTGCCAGCAGAGCTAGCATAGCATTATGCCATGATAAACTTACACAAATGCTTGTCTAGCGTTGGCTGTTACGCATATTTTGAAAATCTGAGATGATAGTGTGGAAATGATAGGCAATTAGCAAGACACCCCCAATAAAGGAGTGGTTCTGCAGGTGGTGACCACAGACCACTTCTCAGTTCCTATGCTTCCTGGCTGATGTTTTGGTCACATTTGAAAGCTGGCGGTGCTTTCACTCTAGTGGTAGCATGAGATGGAGTCTACAACCCACACAAGTGGCTCAGGTAGTGCAGCTCATCCAGGATGGCACATCAATGCGAGCTGAGGCAAGAAGGTTTGATGTGTCTGTCAGCATAGTGTCCAGAGCATGGAGGCCCTACCAGGAGACAGGCCAGTACATCAGGAGACGTGGAGGAGGCCGTAGGAGAGCACCAACCCAGCAGCAGGACCGCTACCTCCGCCTTTGTGCAAGGAGGAGCAGGAGGAGCACTGGCAGAGCCCTGCAAAATGACCTCCAGCAGGCCACAAATGTGCATATGTCTGCTCAAACGGTCAAAAACAGACTCCATGAGGGTGGTATAAGGGCCCGGCGTCCACAGGTGGGGGCATTTTCCAGAGAACACCAAGATTGGCAAATTCGCCACTGGCGCCCTGTGCACTTCACAGATGAAAGCAGGTTCACACTGAGCACGTGACAGACGTGACAGTCTGGAGACGCCGTGGAGAACGTTCTGCTGCCTGCAACATCCAGCATGACCGGTTTGGTGGTGGGTCAGTCATGGTGTGGGGTGGCATTTCTTTGGTGGGCCGCACAGCCCTCCATGTGCTCGCCAGAGGTAGCCTGACTGCCATTAGGTACCGAGATGAGATCCTCAGACCCCTTGTGAGACCATATGCTGGTGCGGTTGGCCCTGGGTTCCTCCTAATGCAAAAGACAATGCTGGACCTCATGTGGCTGGAGTGTGTCAGCAGTTCCTGCAAGAGGAAGGCATTGATGCTATGGACTGGCCCGCCCGTTCCCCAGACCTGAATCCAATTGAGCACATCTGGGACATCATGTCTTGCTCCATCCACCAACGCCACGTTGCACCACAGACTGTCCAGGAGTTGGCGGATGCTTTAGTCCAGGTCTGGGAGGAGATCCCTCAGGAGACCATCCGCCACCTCATCAGGAGCATGCCCAGCTGTTGTAGGGAGGTTATACAGGCACGTGGAGGCCACACACACTACTGAGCCTCATTTAGACTTGTTTTAAGGACATTACATCGAAGTTGGATGAGCCTGTAGTTTGGTTTTCCACTTTAATTTTGAGTGTGACTCCAAATTCAGACCTCCATGGGGTTGATACATTTGATTTCCATTGATTATTTTTGTGTGATGTTGTTGTCAGCACATTCAACTATGTAAAGAAAAAAGTATTTAATAAGAATATTTCATTCATTCAGATCTAGGATGTGTTATTTTAGGTTTCCATTTATTTTTTTGAGCAGTATATATATATATATATATATATATATATATACATATTTTGTATTTTTTTTTATTTTATATTTAAGATATGTGTTGTGTATTTGATGTATTGATGCAGTGCTCAAACCTGCTAAAAAGAAATTATAAATAAAAGAAGTAATAGTAAACTTGAGTTTAAAAAATGTAATCCTCATTAGTGGCAGAGATTAACATCAAAGACTACAAGACTACAACATCAAAGACTTCAAAGACAACATTTAGGTCCTCCATCCCCCACTCATTCAAATGTAGGAACTGCCTTCTCCAGGCTGACCTCTCTGCTGTCTCTTGCTCCACACCCATCCCCGACCAGCCATCTAGAGGTGTGAAGGTTAGTAGCTTTTAAGGGAAAGGGAAAGCGGGAAACCTAGTCAGTTGTCCAACTGAATGTATTCAACTTAAATGTCTGAAATGTCTTCCGCATTTAACCAAACCCCTCTGAATCAGAGGTGTGGGGGGGTACGGAAGCTAGTGATCATTCATGTAAGGCATTCCAGGGAGTGATTAAACTAAAATAAAGCATGACCATAGCATTTTGGTATTCTCTTTAGTTGTGTACTTGGAAATGTATCAATTCACCAATTCGTCCACTAGGGTACATTTGGGCAAACTCATGAGGGACACCTGGGAGACTTGACACAAAATATTATGTAGAGCTCTCATTCTTGAAAGTATCACTCTGAAACTTTGCACACCCACTACTGCCCCCTTGTTGACAACATCTAAATCACACCCATAATACTAGGTCATTGTATGGCCTTTCTTTTGCATTTCACAGTTGGCATAAAAAATAAAATGCAAGTTTGTTAGTTTGTTTTATCTTTTACCATATCTAATTGATTTCACATTTCCACAAACTTCAAAGTGTTTTCTTTCACATAGCATCAATAATATGCATATCCTTGCTTCAGGTCCTGAGCTACAGGCATTTAGATTTGGGCATGTCATTTTAGGTTAGAAATTGAGATTAAGGGTCTGATCCTTTTAAACAGCATGATCATTAGGTGCACCTTGTGCTGGGGACAATTAAAGGCCACTATAACATGTTCCGTTTTGTCACTCAGCACAATGCCACAGACGACTCAAGTTTTGAGGGAGCATTTTTGACATGATGCCTTCAGGAACGTTCACCAGAGCTGTTGCCAGAGAATTGAATGTTAATTTCTCTCACAATAGCAGCCTCCAACATCGTTTTAGCGCTTTTGGCAGTACGTCTAACCCGGCTCCACTACCGCAGACCACATGTAACCATGCCAGCCCAGAACCTCGACATCCGAATAACCCAAACATACTCAATGAGTGAAATGTCTGGTGAGTATGCAGGCCTTGACATCATGCGTTTACATATTGCGTTTATATTTTTGTTCAGTGTGTCTATATATAAATATATATACGGTGCCTTCGGAAAGTATCAGGACAGCTTGGCTTTTTCAAAATGTTGTTTTGTTACGATATTATTCTAAAATTAATTAAATAAACAAACCATCCTTAATCTACACACAATACCCCACAATTAAAATGAAAACATGATAAAAACAAAAACAGAAATACCTTATTTACATAAGTATTCAGACCTTTTGCTATGAGACTTGAAATTGAGATTAGGTGCATCCTGTTTCCATTGATCATCCTTGAGATGTTTCTACAACTTGGAGTCCACCAGTGGTAAATTCAATTGATTGGACATGATTTGGAAAGACACACACCTGTCTATATAAGGTCATACTGTTGACAGTGCATGTCAGAGCAAAAACAAAGACATGAGTTCAAAGACATTTTACGTAGAGCTCTGAGACAGGATTGTATCGAGGCACAGATCTGGGGAAGGGTACCAAAACATTTTTGAAGCATTCAAGGTCCCCAAGTATACAATCGCCACCATCATTGTTAAATGGACGAAGTTTGGAATGACCAAGACACTTCCTAGAGCTGGCTGCCCGGCCAAACTGAGCAATCGGGGGAGAAGGGCCTTGGTCAGGGAGGTGACCAAGAACCTGATAGCAACTCTGACAGTTCTCTAGAGTTCCTCTGTGGAGATGGGACAAACTTCCAGAAGGACAACCATCTCTGCAGCACTCCAACAATCAGGCCTTTACGGTAGCGTGGCAAGACAGAAGCCACTCCTCAGTAAAAGGCACATGACAGACTGCTTGGAGTTTGCCAATAAGGGAAACTCTCTGGTCTGATGGTCTGATGAAACCAAGATTGAACTCTTCAGCCTGAATGCCAAGCGTCACGTCTGAAGAACCTGGCACCATCCCTACGGTAAAGCATGGTGGTGGCAGCATCATGCTGTGGAGATATTATTCAGCGGCAAGGACTGGGAGACTTGTCAGGATCGAGGCAAAGATGAGCGGAGAAATGTACAGAGAGATCCTTGATGAAAACCTGTCCAGAGCGCGGACCTCAGGCTGGGGTGAGGTTCACCTTCTAACAGCACAACGACCATATGCACAGAGCCAAGATACCGCAGGAGTGGCTTCAGGACAAGTCTCTAAATGTCCTTGAGTCGCCCAGCCAGAGCCCGGAATTGAACCCGACGAACATCTCTGTAGAGACCTGAAAATAGCTGTGCAGCAATGCTCCCCATCCTACCTGACAGAGCATGAGAGGATCTTCAGAGAAGAATGGGAGAAACTCCCCAAGTACAGGTGTGCCAAGCTTGTTGCGTCATACCCAAGACTTGAGGTTGTAATTGCTGCCAAAGGTGCTTCAACAGAATACTGAGTAAAGGGTCTAAATACTTACGTAAATATAATATTTCTGTTTTTATTTCACCCAGTAAAATTCTACTTGAGTAAAAGTCTAAAAGGTATTTGGTTTAAAATATACTGAAGTATCAAAAGTAAATGGAATTGATAAAATAAATACTGTCAGACTTTTCTGGAATGTTAACAGTAAAACACTGTAGGATGCACAGTATAATACCATACATGTGTTTTACAGCATTCATGCTGTAGATTGCACTGCATTTTGGGAATACTGTTAACTTTAATTTGGAAGCCTCCTGTAAAAATTCCTCTAACATACTGTATTTTTTAAAATAGCTTATGCCTACTGTCGATTCAAATGACCCATTTCAGATGCCAACGTCATGCTGGTGAGACACATGAAGCTGAGACTATTTTAGTAAACATCTTCTTGAAGCAGTTGTGATGTGAATTAATATTTTCAGCAGCTGCTGGGTGGGTACATTGCCTTATTTATAAGTATATTTATTTCTAGCCAACGTTGAACTACTGCATGTTTCCTCGGCTAACCTAGCTCGATAGCTGCCTAGTTGAAATTGACAAAAGCCATTTCGGTCTGCTCTAAATTGCTCATAAATATCTAGCTGTGCAACCTAGAAAAACATCACACAGAGAATATTGTGATTATAGGCTGTATAGCAGTCTCTGAGTGCCATAGAGAATACACTGAGTGCAGATGTGTTTCCACCATTACTACAGAGAAAATGGCTTGTTTCTAGCAGTTCAAAAGATTACACATATATTTTTGGGGATTGACAGGCAACATTTTACTCATAAAACATGTTGCCGTACCAGCGAGCCGCTAAAGCTGATGCCAATGAACAGTGCACCATGTTGTATCGAGGTGCCTGCCGACCTAAGGTGTGTGCCACTGGTCAGCTGTAGCCTAACACAGTGTCAGTGGTGGAAACTAGTAAAGCAGCACATTTTTCCTCTCCCAGGGTTATACAGTATTTCAAGTAGGATAGCAGCCTACCTAGCATTGCAGTTTGCTAGGGACTGAAGTGCGTGTATATAGCTTGTCTTTGTTCAATGCCTCAATTGATTTCATAAACAATATTGGATATATGCTGTAGGTTCGAATCAACCCAAGATGATGAGTCTTGACGATGGGACAAAGTGCATGCTAAGGTGGCCCAGAGGAAGCCAGCTGTTTGTTCTCAATCCCTATCTTGCCCCATTCTTCCAAGAGCTCACTGAGTTTGAATGAAGACCTCTTGTGAGGTAAGCACACACACACACACACACACACACACACACACACACACACACACACACACACACACACACACACACACACACACACACACACACACACACACACACACACACACACACACACACACACACACACACTTGATATGTCTCTTGTACCCTGTATTTTTACCCACAGAGTAACAGCCCTGATGCTCTCTGTCTCTCATTCAATTCTTTATTTTTTTATGCTTGTCCTAGGGGTGAGAAGAGCTGACAAATCAGAATTGAGGTTTGTTAACGAGCCCCATGAGGAACACCTGTTACTGTTCTGACTTCTCTCTCCTGGATGCTCTCCAGCCCAAATGTACTGTTGTGTGTTTCACTGCCTCTGGACCCCCTTACCCCAAACAGAGTTCCCCCTAATCAAAGATTGGGTTGCATCACAGCCTGGTATGGCAATTCAACCAGCGCAGACCACAATGCACTTCAGAGGGTGGTTAGTGCAGCCGAACGCACTATTGGGTGTACACTGCCTGCCCTCCAGGACACCTACAACACCAGGTGTCGCAGGAAAGCCAAGAAGATCATCAGGGACCTCGGCCATGGCCTGTTCTCCCCTTTCCCATTACTCAGATGCAGGTGGCACAGGAGCATTATGGCAAAAACTGGAAGACTGGCCAATAATTTCTACCCCCAGGACATCAGCCTGCTGAATAGCCACCACTAACTTATTGTTTTATTTCACTTGGTCCCTACACACCCTCAATGGTAATTTAGTTCCACTGCTGCTCCCCATATGGTCAATGTCCACCCTAATGGAAGTTTATTTACTAACCTCTTGAACCTCTGGGGGCAGTATTTCATTTTTGAAAGAAAAACTTTCCCATTTTAAACAAGATATTTTGTCACGAAAAGATGCTTGACTATGCATATAATTGAGCTTTGGAAAGAAAACACTCTGACGTTTGCAAAACTGCAAAGATATTGTCTGTGAGTGCCACAGAACTAATGCTACAGGCGAAACCAAGATGAAATTTCATACAGGAAGTGAGCCAGATTTGAGGCGCTGTGTTCCAATGTCTCCTTATATGGCTGTGAATGCGCAAGGAGAGAGCCTACACTTTCTGTCGTTTCCCCAGCATTGTGACGTATTTGTAGGCATATCATTGGAAAATTGACCATAAGAGACTACATTTACCAGGTGTCCGCTCGGTGTCCTCCGTCGAAACTATTGCGTAATCTCCAGGTGCGTGCATGTTTCCATTTTGGACAGAGGAGAAACCAAACTGCCATGAGTGACTTATCATCGAATAGATATGTGAAAAACACCTTGAGGATTGATTCTAAACAACGTTTGCCATGTTTCTGTCAATATTATGGAGTTAATTTGGAAAAAAGTTCACGTTTTAATGACTGAATTTTCGGGGGGGTTTTCTCAGCGAAACGTGATGAACAAAACGGAGCGATTTCTCCTACACAAATAATATTTTGGGAAAAACTGAACATTTGCTATCTAACTGAGAGTCTCCTCATTGAAAACATCCGAAGTTCTTCAAAGGTAAATTATTTTATTTGAATGCTTTTCTTGTTTTTTTGAAAATGTTACCTGCTGAATGCTAGGCTTAATGCTATGCTAGCTATCAATACTCTTACACAAATGCTTGTGTAGCTATGGTCAAAAGCATTTTTTGAAAATCTGAGATGACAGTGTTGTTAACAAAAGGCTAAGCTTGTGGGCCAATATATTTATTTAATTTCATTTGCGATTTTCATGAATAGTTAACGTTGTGCTATGGTAATGAGCTTGAGGCTATAATTACGCTCCCGGATACGGGATTGCTCGTCGCAACAGGTTATTCATATCGACGATAAATGAGAACACTACAAAATACAAAACAACAAAAGTGAAAACCGAAACAGTCCTATTTGGTGCAATGCCACAAAGATCGAAGACAATCACCCACAAAATACCCACAGAATATGGCTGCCTAAATATGGTTCCCAATAAGAGACAACGATAGACAGCTGCCTCTGATTGAGAACCAATCTAGGCAACCATAGACCTACAAACTACCTAGAAAGTAAAACAGCCCCATAAACATACAAAAAACCCTAGACCAGGCTAAAAACATAAATCCCCCATGTCACACACTGACCTAACCAAAATAAAGAAAACAAAGATAACTAAGGCCAGGGCGTGACAAGGACATAAGAGTTGTATAGTTACCACTAGTGTTGGGGGATAGGATTATATCAATCATCAATGGCGACGACGTGACAATGTCAAAAACAATGTTTTGTTGAATTCATAGTTGACTCAAGAAATTCTGTTTTCACAAACTTTTCACAATCACGGCTAATGATGTTAATAAAGTCCTAATATCGGTAACATCAATGGTTTTGTCCGAATACTTGGCACACCCTTATTGAACATAGGAATTGCTCTAATATTAATTTCGGATATAATTAAAAAAAATAAGTTTATGTCCATCACAAAGGAACGTTTGAATACATTGTTGATAACTACAAGAGCACATTATGACCATAACTTCTAAAGTCCCAAAATCACGTGTAACTGGCTTATTTTTTAAATGTATTTTATTAAAGTTATTGTTTTATGATGTTTTACAGGTGGAACTGGCAAATGGTGTTAAAATCCAGACAAACATTATCACTCGGCTGAGCAAAGAATCATCAAAGTGCATTTCTGACCTCATGACATCTCTGTTTCCCAGAGAAGTGAGGGCCGTCTCTTCATTGACAGGAACAAATTTGAATGCATTCTGGAGAGAATGAAACAGCTGGGCCCAACTAAAGTGTCCCAACCATTTGCCTTAAGTTGCTTAGTATTTGTTTACGATAAATACTGTACAATAACATGTAGTATTATGAAATAAGACTTTTACTTCAAAATACAGCAGAACTACTACGACTGTAAATGGCCAAAAAGGGGTTTGTAGTTTACTTTATTATTTTATTTCATTATTTAGTTATTACAAGAGTGTGAACCTGTGTGTGTAACCTGATCTCAGGTCTATCAGTTTGTGCCAAGACTGTTGATTAATTTGGAGTTAGGCAGGCTATTCTGTACTCAAAGCAAATTTGTTAAAACCCTTGTTTCTTTTTCTCCACAGCCCTTTTAATTAGGCAAAACCAGATGGAGGAGAATTATGTCTTTAAAATAATTTGATCGACTCTTAACAATGAGTCAAAATTGCTTAAGAAGTCAAAGATTTAGGTTTAAAACGTTGTTATTTTTTACTCAGAGGGAGTAACTTGGAGGCTAAGGGGTAACTTTTTGATTTGTTAACTCAGTAAAACGTATTAAAATTGATATTTTTGTAAATATGATGTCCTCGTATCTGTCAACTTCTTAATGTACACCTAACAAACATTTTTCAAAAGTCTACTATAGTTATTGCTGTAATATCACAATAAAATTGCTATCATATTACCATACGATATACCATTAGTATATATTTGTATATTGGTGTAGTTGTGTATAATGTTAGTTATTGGTATAGTATCACTATAAAAGATGTTATAGTATCCCTTTTTACTATGGTCCTGTGTAGCTCAGTTGGTAGAGCATGGCGCTTGTAACGCCAGGGTAGTGGGTTCAATCCCCGGGACCACCCATACGTAGAATGTATGCACACATGACTGTAAGTTGCTTTGGATAAAAGCGTCTGCTAAATGGCATATATTATTATATTTATATAGTATGTCGGAATTTACCATAAGAATACTATACTATAATTTTTAAAAGGTTTTCTATAATATTTTTATATAGTAATCTATTAGATCACTATAATATTGCTGTAGTTATTCCAATTTGTTTACTATAGTATGTTCGAATTTACCACAATAATGCTATACGTTCTTTTGTGATATTTGTATAATACTATTTTATAGTAATCCTATAGTGCTTTTTAATAAGGGCAGAGTGCAGGTATTTATTCCTGTCCAGCAGTAACACACCTGATTCAAATAATGCCAATAAGAGTCCTGAATTTAGACCAAAGGGTTGCCCACTCCTGTATTAAAGGAACATAACCAGCCGTGTTATATTACCCAACATCCCTTTCACTCAATACTGCTATTCATCCAGAAAAGCAGAGCGCCGTAGGGCACATTTTACGTACTTTGTGTTGAGAGAGAACAATAGTGGTATCAGTAAAAAAAACTAAGGTACTGAGGGGCTATAAATATGTGGTATGGTGTTAATATAACATGACTGGTCTTGGGTTCACCACATGTTTAGACACCGTCCATCTCAGAGCTAACCAGGGACCCTTGCTTCCTCACTTTATCACTTCAGTCTGAAGTGGCAAGTAACTCCTCAGTCTGCAATCGAAATAGTACCCTATTCCCTATGTAGTGCATTACTTTTGACCAAGTCCCATTGTGCCCTGGTCAAAATTGGGTCCCATATCGGACACAGATAGAGAAGCAGAGAGTAAGCCAGGACAAGGTGATTACAGCCAGCCAGCTGTGTTAACAAATGCAAACCTGAGGACATACAACATGGCTAATTCCTTGCTAGTGCCATGCACATTGAACGTTTCCATGCAGTCTTAGGTGTTGTCACAAATGGTATCCTATTCCCTATATTGTTCACTACTTTTGACCAGAGCAGGAAAAGGTTACCATTTGGGATGCACATTACTCACTCACAGTATTATCTTCGCGAAGCTATTGCATATGCAGTACTGTAGTCAGCCCCAATGGGGACAACAACCATATTGAATAAAACAATTAGGCTAAAATGGTTTGTGGTAGGCATCTGCACCATTTGTAGTGTCTTAATTACTTGGAAAATTGGACTCCAATTGGGATCATAACAGTGCATGTGTCCCCCTTAGAGCATGAAATAGAATAGATGCTGCAGCAGAACATGCTGCCTTGTTCTCTGTTCTATTTACTGATAACTCCTCATCTCATCTCTGAATCTCACATACCACGCTACAATGCTACCACACTCACATATGTGTCTTGCTTCTTTAGGGGACAACTTTGGTTATAAATTACCCCTTTACCCTGTCTAGCCCTCATGTTAAATTTATCTGCCAAGATGAGCTGAGTTTTTCCTGATCCATTAGGGACGCAAAAAGACAATACAGACTCAAACTTTAATTGGTGTTTGACAATTCAGACTCGCAAAGCATGTGGCAAGGACTACAGACTATAACGGACTACAAAGGCAAATTCTCTAAGTGGTGCCCACCGAACCCTGCCTCCCAGATGAGCATGGCTAGGGTCGAGTTTCCTGAATTTCCACCTGACTGACGTGCCCAAAGTAAACTGCCTGTTACTCAGGCCCAGAAGCCAGGACATGCATAATTGGTAGCATTGGATAGAAAAAACTCGAAAGTTTCTAGAACTATTAAAACCTATTGTGACTAGGGGGCAGTATTTTCATTTTTGGAAAAAAAACATTCCCGTAGTAAACAGGATATTTTGTCAGGACAAGATGCTAGAATATGCATATAATTGACAACTTAGGATAGGAAACACTCTAAAGTTTCCAAAACTGTAAAAATATTGTATGTGAGTATAACAGAACTGAAGTTACAGGAGAAAGCCTGAGAAAAATCAAATCCAGAAGTGCCTCCTGTTTTGAAAGCGGTGCGTTCCAATGAGTCCATATTGAGCAGTGAATGGGCTATCAACCTGATTACTCTTTCTTCGTATTCCCGAAGGTGTCTACAGCATTGTGACGTAGTTTTACGCATTTATGTTGAAGAATACCCGTAAGCGGCTACATTGCGCAAGTGGTCACCTGATGCTCCCAGAGAGATTCTCGCGTAAAATACAAAAGGTAGCCATTACTCCAATCGGTCCTACTGAAAAACGAATTGTCCCAATGGATATATTATTGTTAGAGGAAATTATGGTTGAAATGACTAATTATGTATACATTCCAATCAGAACTGACTAGTCCAAATGCTATAATGTACTGTACATGTGAATTTTCTCTCTTGCTCCCATTCCCAATAATTCCCAATAATTCCCAATAATGTAGTCAGGAGTTTAGTAACAATGAAGGTCTGTTCCTTAGTTCATTCAGTTGTACAAATCTCCAGGTGGCGGAAACGGCCCATCTCCAGATTGTCTAGAATGTTGATTTATACTGACTGGCCTTGACTTCGTGCTGATAACGCGAAGGCTCGAGAGCTAGAGGGCCCCTCTACTTGTAAATAGAACGTTTGGAAAACGCCGATGTCATTTTCAGTTTATAACCTGTGGAAATATGTGTATGCGTTTAGTACTCTCTTGAAATAAACACTGTTACCTTGGCTTTTAAGACTGGTCTCGATCTACTTCATGCATAATTAATGAACTTACACCTCATTAATGAATTAGAACGAGTGTGAATCTGTTTTGGCTATAAAATACATAGGAATTTAGAATTCCTCTATCAATTATCGAATAGATATTTGAAAAACACCTTGAGGATTGATTATAAACAACGTTTGCCACGTGTCTGTTGATATTATGGAGCTAATTTGGAATATTTTTCACCGTTTTCGTGACTAATTACCGGGCGATTTCTCAACCAAACGTGAAGAACAAACGGAGCTATTTCACCTACAAAAAAAAAACATTTTTGGAAAAAAGGAACATTTGCTATCTAACTGGGAGTCTCGTGAGAGAAAACATCCGAAGTTCATTAAAGGTAAACAATTTAATTAGATTGTTTTTCTGATTTCCATGACCAAGTTACCTGCTGCTAGCTGGACAAAATGCTATGCTAGGCTATCGATAAACAAATGTTTGTCTAGCTTTGGCTGTAAAGCATATTTAGAAAATCTGAGATGACAGGGTGATCAACAAAAGGCTAAGCTGTCTCAATATATTTCATTTGTGATTTTCATGAATAGGAATATTTCCTAGGAATATTTATGTCCATGGCGTTATGCTAATTAGTGTCAGGCGATGATTACGCTCCCTCATGCGGGATGGCGAGTCACTAGAGGTTAAAATGTCTGAGAATAATGTCTGAGACTATAACAGAACTGATATGGCAGGCGAAAAGAAAATCCGACCAGAAATATATATTTTTCAGCTCCCAGGCTCTTATTATGGAAATGTATTGTTTCTATGTACCTCCGTCACCCAGATTGCAATTCCTATGGCTTCCACTAGATGTCAGTCTATTCAAGATTTCAGGCCTCTTTTTTGAAAAAGTAAAATCCAAATCAGTCTTTCGGTGCGCTTATGAATTTCCCTTTCCTATTGAACATACAACTTTCCGGGTGAAATATTTTAGTTTATTTACATTTTAGAGTACCAGAGGATTAAATAGAAATGTCTTTTGACTTGTTTGGACGAAGTTTCCGGTAGCGATTTTGTGAAGCCTGTGCTGGTTGAAAAATATGTTGATGTGGGGCGCTGTCCTTGGACAGTGCAGTTAGATTAACAAGAAGTTAAGCTTTTAAATGATATAAGACACTTGTATGTTCATGAATGTTTAATTTTACAAATATTATTTCGAATTGTACGCCCTCCAAGTTATACTTAAACCCAAAATGTCTCTCCAGTAGATTATTAAGAAATGCTCATCCTTTGTTTTTAAAAAAATGCCTTTTTGCCTTTATACAGATTACAACTTCTCATTTCCCACGAATTGAAAATGACATTTAATTTAAAGTATCACCCTTCCTTAAACAAGCCACACAAAGCTGGTTACAATTTAATTTTTCTCCTCTAGAAAAGATATGGGAAAAAAAGAAAAAAAAATATGCTTAAACTCATATAGACAGATTAATAAAAAAACATACGTAAGGTAAGGTAAGTGGAAAAGGGAGAAAGTAGGGAACATTTATTGACAAATATTAAAAGATACAAATGGCTGAAAGGAACTGGCATAATAAGAAAAATATACCAGTTTCATTTGAGGTCAACAATGTTGACAGCTGCGCTAGTTAGAGATCTAGTTAGTGTTAGGCAACTGTGCTGGTGAGGGTTAGGCAACTGTGCTGCTGGAAACAATTTCATTATGCTTTTTTGCCAACGTTTACTGACACAATATTCCACGGGTGTTGAGCATTCACAAGTTTGTCAGGTATTCTGCACTCTGACGATCTCAGACAAGAGTACTCTGAAATTGGAGTAGATAGCCGGAGTGAATTTACCAGCTATGTTTATTGACAGTTGTTGCAGTGACATCATAAGCATTCTTTTTGAAATAGTTACTTGCATAGTGGAGTCTTTTGTTTAGACATGTAGCTAGATAGCTAAACAATGAATCCTAATCCCAACTCATAATGTTATTTTTCAAAAGATTTTAATTTAACCTTAATTTAACAGGGAGTCACAGAGATTAAAAATATATTTTACAAGAGAGCCCTGTATACATTACAATATTATTCAGCAAACAATAAACCAAAATAAACATATTTAATAAAAGCAATCACATTCAACTAAATATTTGTAATTTTAAACTGCCTGAGTGGCACCAGCACATCTAACTGTAGTGAACTCTGCAGATTGTTCCACAAATTAGGGGCAACAAGAACTAAATGCAGATTTGTGTAGGAAAACGAGATAATAGCCGGTCTTGGCTTTCCCAGTAGTCTGTGAAAAATGGCATGTGAACGGCAGAGCACGGCTGCCGCTTGACAAAGTGGCATATCACAGGCTCCCAGTGAATGAGGTGATAGACAAAATAGCTCTTGTGTGGAGCGTGACCACTCTGGAAAGACACCGCCCTCCCAATTGCTCAATGCCAACTGGATTTGAGATTTCTTGAATTTGTGGGTTAATTAGTGTTATTTCTGCTATGCAAAGTTTTAATGTCTTGTCTATTTTTGTCTGCTTTCCTCCTTTACAGCTTCAATTATCTGGAGCCTGGTGTTGTTGCGCCAAGGAGCTTTCACTTGGATGGAATCAGGTTTCTGTAATGAAGATGCAGGGAGTCAGGTGCAGTCGGTGTGTTTAATATGACCAAACATAGTGACAACACGAACAAGAGTAGCGTCTGAACATGAACACATAAACATTACTGCCTGACGAGTGCTAGATAAAGGGGGAGTAATCAGGGAAGATGCCTAATGATGAGCTGCAGGTGTGTGTAATGATGGTTGCAAGGTGTGCATAATGATGGGTTGCCAGGAAAGCTCTCTCACAAAGCTCTTTACATTGTGAGCAACCATTTTTTAAGTATGTTATGTTCCTGGATGATCTAAAACAAAAAATAATAGAAATGTTTCTACAACAGAAAATCTCAAAAGTCACGAAACTGACATGTAGCAGTAGGATTAGCCTGCTTTGTCAGTACTTGTTAGCATGAATTACTCAAGTGGGGTGTCATGACGTTGGCCTGGGGGTAGGTTTATGACAGTCATAAATACTCTCCCCCCTTTTTCCTCTCTCTACCCTACTGATGTTACATTTGCAAACCCCTTGGTTAACATAGAGATTCTGGGAACATCAGAAGTTGGGGGAAAATTAACTATATTCTAGTAATCCGACCAATTGAACATATGCAGTGGTACTTAATGAATATGATGTCAGTTCGGTTGTCATCTGAGACATTCTCATCAATTATAAGATGACGAACTCTACAGTGTAAAGTCTACACAGAGTTATCGGATTCACATGGAATTGTTGTTCAATTTAAATGTTTGAATATGAAATTATTCGTGATGGGATGAAACGTGATTTTAGCTTCTAAAAGGTGTGAATTGGGTTTTCATGAGTGAATTAGGCCTGACTCAGTGGCCCGCACACGTGAAGAGACATAGGTTGTAAACTATGAAACACACCCCTTTTCTCCCTTCGTATATAAAGCCTTGATGACAATATAACCTCCTGTTCCGAGGATGTGAGGACGACGGTTCGATGTCAGAATGGTTCTGATAATAACTACAGAACGAATGCAACATGTTAGCTTTGGTTGCGAATGGTATGAACTTTGACCTCTTATTCACTACAGAAGTGATACTTCCTAGCCGTTGAGTTAGCAAGGAACAGACAGAGTATCCTGTCTATCACACAACGACATTCTTCAAAGGACAAAGGACTCGGTTTGGCAACACAGCCTTCCATCTACCACCAACCTACCGAAGAGCAGCTCAGAGTAAATATTTATTGCATTTTCCTTTTCCAAATGGGCGGTAATTTAGAATGCATAAGATACTGTATTTACAATATCACAGCTCCGCCCTTTGTTCCTCAGTCTTCCCGCTCTTTCACTCAAACCCAGCCCATTTTCTCTTGTGTAACAAGCAATCATATCTGTTGCGCCTGCTAGGCACGTTTTTCTTTATGACGTAATTTGTAATCAAGTTATGATTAATTCTGTGTATGTGTAATTCTGTGTGATTAGTTAGGTATTTAGTAAATAAATAATTAAACCCAATTTTGTATTGCTGATTCAACTTGTTAGCCAGGGTTTGTGAAGACCAAGAATGTACAACTTTCAGATGAGACTCAATTAAGGTGACGATTAATATTGACTGCTATTGATGTAAATTATTACTAGGTCTTTAAGAGTTTATTCGAAAAATAACAGCTCTATTAATATTATTTAGTGGTGCCCCGACTCTCTAGTTAATTACATTTACATGATTAGCTCAATCAGGTAATATTAATTACGGAGAAATGATTTTATAGAATAGCATGTCATATCACTTAATCCGGCATAGCCAAAGACACGACAGGGGTGTGAAGGTCTAAGCTAATGAAGAGCTTGGGAGTACAGTATATCTCACTCTAAACTTCTCACATACACATTTATTTTCAGACTATTGAAAGAACGTCATATCACATTTAATTGAATGAAGTTGCAAAGATTGAGGATTTAGTTTTCTATTGACTGGGATAAAATCATTCAC
>NC_060185.1:59369979-59462479 GCF_021184085.1 Oncorhynchus gorbuscha
TTGTATAGTATACTGTAGAGTAAATACTACAGCACACTATAGGTGAGAAAACTACATGCCATGTGTAAAACATGTATTGTGTTTCCTACAGATTAAAGAAAAGAGAAGAAGCTCTGAACTATCTGTTCAGAACTCAGACCTACCTACCTACCTACCTACCTACCTACCTACCTACCTACCTACCTACCTACCTACCTACCTACCCACCTACCCACCTACCCACCTACCTACCTACCTACCTACCCACCTACCTACCTACCTACCTACCTACCTACCTACCTACCCACCTACCTACCTACCTACCTACCTACCTACCTACCTACCTACCTACCTGCCTACCTACCTACAGGTTATGGAAAATGTGCTCTTTTCTCCAGTAGGTGTCACACCCTGATCTGTTTCACCTGACTTTGTGATTGTCTCCACCCCCCTCCAGGTGTCACCCATCTTCCGCATTATTCCCTGTGTATTTATACCTGTGTTCTCTGTTTGTCTGTTGCCAGTTGGTCTTGTTTGTCAAGCCTACCAGCATTTGTGTGTCAACTCCTGCTTTTCCCCAGTCTCTCTTTTCTTGTCTTCCTGGTTTTTGATGCTTTCCAACCCTTGTCTTCCTGGTTCCTAACCCTGTACCCACCTGCCTGACCACTCTGCCTGACCCTGATCCTGCCTGCCTGCCGTCCTGTACCTTTGCCTAATCTGACCCTGAGCCTGCCTGCCGTCCTGTACCTTTGCCTTTGTTGATGTAATAAACATTGTTTCTTCGACACGGTCTGCATCTGGGTCTTACCTTGATACCCAATAGTAGGTTTCCTCAAGGTTTCCTCAACCACACATTTTACAGTAATGTCTGCAAAAACACTACAGTAGATTCTACAGAATACTAAAGTTTGCAAAAACACTACAGTAAATACTTGTAATGAACTTCGTCTGTTGTTTGTAGAGAGTCAGACCGAAATGCAGCGTGTAGGTTACTCATGACTTTTAATGAAGAATAATGCGGTACATGAAATAACTGAAAATACAAAAACAACAAATGAGTGAAACTAATACAGCCTATCTGGTGACTAACACTAAGACAGGTACAATCACCCACGAAATACAACGCGCACTCAAGCAACCTAAATACGGTTCCCAATCCGAGACAACTAGAATCAGCTGACTCCAATTAGGAATCTCCTCAGGCAGCCAAACCTAACTAGACACACCCCTAATAATACACACTCCCAATTAATACAAACCCCAATACGAAATACAACATATAAACCCATGTCACCCCCTGGCCTACCCAAACATATAACAAAAACACAAGATACAATGACCAAGGCGTGACAGAACCCCCCCCTAAGGTGCGGACTCCGGGACGCACCTCAAGAGCATAGGGAGGGTCCGGGTGGGCGTCTGTCCATGGTGGCGGTTCTGGCTCGGGACGTGGACCCCACTCCATAAATGTCCTAGTTCCTCCCCTTCGCGTCCTAGGATAATCCACCTTCTCCGCCGACCATGGCCTAATAGTCCTCACCCTGATCCCCACATAACTGAGGGGCAGCTCGGGACCGAGGGGCAGCTCGGGACCGAGGGGCAGCTCGGGACAGAGGGGCAGCTCGGGACAGAGGGGCAGCTCGGGACAGAGGGGCAGCTCGGGACAGAGGGGCAGCTCGAGACAGAGGGGCAACTCGGGACAGAGGGGCAACTCGGGACAGAGGGGCAACTCGGGACAGAGGGGCAACTCGGGATAGAGGGGCAACTCGGGACAGAGGGGCAGCTCGGGACAGAGGGGCAGCTCGGGATAGAGGGGCAGCTCGGGATAGAGGGGCAGCTCGGGACAGAGGGGCAGCTCGGGACAGAGGGGCAGCTCGGGACAGAGGGGCAGCTCGGGACAGAGGGGCAGCTCAGGACAGAGGGGCAGCTCAGGATAGAGGGGCAGCTCAGGACAGAGGGGCAGCCCGGGACAGAGGGGCAGCCCGGGACCGAAGCAGCCCAGTACTGAGGGGAAGCCCGGTACTGAGAGGCAGCCCAGTACAGAGAGGAAGCCTAGTACAGAGAGGCAGCCCAGTACAGAGAGGAAGCCCAGTACTGAGAGGAATCCCAGTACTGAGAGGAAGCTCAGGCAGGTAGTAGGCTCCGGTAAATCCTGGCTGGCTGGTAGAACTGGATGATTCCGGTTGTCTGGCCGATCTAGAAGATCTTGGCAGACTGGCACTTCTGGCGGATCCTGGCAGACTGGCACTTCAGGCGGATCCTGGCAGACTGGTGACGCTGGGCCGACTGGCGGCGCTGGGCAGACAAGAGACTCCGGCAGCGCAGGAGAGGAGAAAGACTCTGGCTGCGCTGAACAGGCGGGAGACTCCAACAGTGCAGGAGAGGAGAAAAGCTCTGGCTGCGCTGAACAGGCGAGGCGCACTGGACGCGCTGGGCCGACTGGTAGCACTGGTGGCGCTGGACAGACAGGAGACTCCGGCAGCGCAGGAGAGGAGAAAGGCTCTGGCTGCGCTAAACAGGCTGGAGACTCCGATAGCACAGGAGGGGAGAAAAGCACTGGCTGTGCTGAACAGGCGATGCGCACTGGACGCGCTGGACCGACTGGGAGCACTGGTGGCGCTGGACAGACAGGAGACTCCGGCAGCGCAGGAGAGGAGAAAGGCTCTGGCTGCGCTAAACAGGCGGGAGACTCCGATAGCGCAGGAGAGGAGAACAGCTCTGGTTGCGCTAAACAAGCGGGAGACTCCGGCAGCGCAGGAGGGGAGAAAAGCACTGGCTGCGCTGAACAGGCGAGGCGCACTGGAGGCCTGGTGCGTGGTGCTGGAACTGGTGGTACTGGCGCGAGGACACGCACAGGAAGCCTGGTGCGGGGAGCTGCTACCGGAGGACTGGTGTGTAGAGGTGGCTCTGGATAGACCGGACCGTGCAGGCGCACTGTAGCTCTTGAGCACCGAGCCTGCCCAAGCTTACCTGGCTCGATGCCCACTCTAGCCCGGCCAATAGGAAGAGCTGGTATGTGCCTCACCGGGCTATGCTCCCGCACTGAAAACACTGTGCGCTCCATAGCATAACACGGTGCCTGCCCGGTTTCTCTAGCCCAATGGTGAGCACAAGGAGTATGCGCAGGTCTCCTACCTGGCATAACTATTCTCCCTTCTAGCTCCCCCCCAATATTTTTTTGGGGCTGTTTTTCCGGTTTCCTTGCCAACCGTGTTCCCTCGTATCGTCGGCTCCTATCTCCCGCTGCCTCTGCTCTCCTTAGTGCCTCCACCTGTTCCCATGGGAGGCGATCTCTTCCGGCCAATATCTCCTCCCAAGTGTAACAACCTTTACCATCCAACACGTCTTCCCATGTCCATTCTCCAAATAATTCATCCTCCCTTTGCTGCTCCAGCTGTCGCTGCCTGTTTAAACCAGCGCCTCTCCGTTTTTTTCCCGACGTGTCTTTTCGTTGATTCGATTCGCCTGTAGCCCTCTTCGCATTGCTGTAGGGAATCCCAGGCGGGCTCCTGCACTCGCTCTGGGTCGGCCGCCCACCTGTCGATTTCTTCCCACGTAGTATACTCCTTGCTTCTGTTGTCCATAACGTCCACCTGGTCCTGCCAGTTAACACGCTGCTCGGTCTGAGAATGGTGGTGGGTGATTCTGTAATGTAGTTCGTCTGCTGTTTAAAGAGAGTCAGACCGAAATGCAGCGTGTAGGTTACTCATGACTTTTAATGAAGAATAATGCGGTACATGAAATAACTGAAAATACAAAAACAACAAACGAGTGAAACTAATACAGCCTATCTGGTGACTAACACTAAGACAGGTACAATCACCCACGAAATACAACGCGCACTCAAGCTACCTAAATACGGTTCCCAATCCGAGACAACTAGAATCAGCTGACTCCAATTAGGAATCGCCTCAGGCAGCCAAACCTAACTAGACACACCCCTAATAATACACACTCCCAATTAATACAAACCCCAATACGAAATACAACATATAAACCCATGTCACCCCCTGGCCTACCCAAACATATAACAAAAACACAAGATACAATGACCAAGGCGTGACAATACTACAGTATACTAGTCTGCAAAAACACTACAGTAATTACTATAGTTGTAACGTTCGTCGTCTTCCTCTGATGAGGAGTAAGAGAGATCGGACCAATTTGCAACGTCGTAAGTGTCCATTTTAATAGTACAAACTGAATACAACAAAAATACAAAATAACAAAGTGAAACAAACGAAACGGTCCCGTGTGGTACGAACACTAACACTGAAAATAATAATCACCCACAACTCAAAAGTGAAACCAGGCTACCTAAATATGGTTCTCAATCAGGGACAACGATAAACAGCTGCCTCTAATTGAGAACCATACCAGACCAAGCACAGAAATCACGAAACATAGAAAAAGGAACATAGACAACCCACCCAACTCACTCCCCGACCATTCTAAAACAAAGACATAATAAAATAACTAAGGTCAGAACGTGACAATAGTTTATACAACGGGTGGGTCTAATCCTGAATGCTGATTGGTTAAAACCGCTTTCCAACCGGTGTCTATTCCACAAGTTACCACCGGCTAAATCTATGAGGTTAAAATGCCTATTTACTCTGATCCATCTGACTGAGCAATCCACTGTCTCATCAGCCCAGCCATCTCCACTATAAAAATCATCTAGACATTATCCCACATTTCTTTTTGACAAAAATGTGTTTTTCAACAGCGAAGAATTATATAAACCTTGCTGTCTGTCTCTCCGACATTTGCAACATAGTTTCAATATTCAAATTGGATCTCCAGCTGTCCCAAAGTAATGAATGTGTTGGGAGTTGGGATGAGACAGACAGGCAGCATTTCTCAGCCAGTCTAAATCATCAATCAGTTGGCATCATTTTTATGGATACATACAAAGAAATGTCAATTGAAAAAGGGTACAACAAAAGAAGTGCAGCTAGTTTGCAGTCTTTCCAGCTTCAGTGATTGATTGGCTGTGGTGTTGGGTATCATCTGTGTGCTGGCGATTGAGCAAATTTTCTGTGTCGGGCGAAATCGTGCCTCATTAGCTCAATGTCATGGATGTATCCAAATAAATGTCACTAGAAAACAGCTTAAACAAATGCAAATGTGGCTATTTTGCTGTTATTCTGGCTGCTTTTTGACGTGACTGTAAATTAGCCATAGTTGGTTAGCTAGCAAGCAAGGGATAAGAACGCTGCCAGCCAGTATGGCAATGGAACATTTAGAATGAACGACTGGGTCGCGTCCATAGATACAGAACAAAAAGACTGAATGACTGGGTAGCGTCTCTAGCAACCGAACCGATAGAACGAACAGCCACCCAGCTTGGGTAGCAACCCAAATTTGTGTCAGGATTATATCTTGTAGAAAGATAAAATAGTATGAATAAACGTATCAAAATAATGTTTTTATTCAAAAGATGTCAATCATTATTTGAATATGTTGGTAACCCGTTAATGCCCTCGAAGCCTGTGTTTGGAGGATATATTGGCCTCGACTTTGTCTCGGGCCTAACAACACTCGTGCCAATATATCCTCCAAACATCGGCTACAAACACATCACTTAAATATAGTACAGTCTTTTTACTACAGTATTCATACTTTAGTAAACTGTAAATACTACAGTATACTACAGTCATGTCTGCAACACTCCAGTTAATACTACAGTATTGTCAGCAAAAACACTACAGTGAATACTACAGGAAAGTCCGCCAAAACATTACAATGAATACTATAGTATTTATACCACATTATACTATAGTAGTTTGGGGGGGGGGGGTTCTGCCATCCATATAGCGAATATGGCTCTGAACCATGCCCAAGTCCAAATGTCTCTCTCTCTCTCTGAGACACCCACGAAATACTGAATAAAACATAGAACATGAGCACAAGAAGATAATAAAACATAAAAGAGCACAATAAATGTAGGAGCTGCATTGTAGGGTCCTCTCCTAGGGGGGCTGTGTCTCGGGTGCACTAAATTATGTTGTTTTCTAATCAAGCTTTAATAGCTTTCTTTCTCATCTTGGTGAGCAGATGGTCAGAAGGTGGGCGGCGCTCCTTGGGGATTAGGGGATAAATCAGAGAGCATGATGGGGGAACCAATGACCTGCTAGGAGATGTATGCTGTGGTAGTGGGGTCACACACTCAGAGAGGTCAGCGTGTCCTTGAGTTGGCTGGTGGGGGGTGGTGGGCTGCCAGGATACCAGCCCCCCCTGTTTCCCCTCTCTTAGCCTCTTAGGGGAAATACATTTCACTGGATCGTGAAACAAAAGGAAAATATAACAGTGACAATGACAAGGGACAATACATCCTCGGTCAAAGACAATCATTTGTGACTCTGGATGGTAAAGAAATTGGCACTTTTATGTAAGGAAGGATTCAGCCACGTGACGTAAAGCTAGTTTTACGTTCAACTTTATGTTGCAGGGTCAGGTGATATAGTTTGTTGGCCTTGACATTGTAATTCTATCGACCAATGCTAGTTAGATTTACTCCTCTCAGTCCTCTCCTGACAGAGGTCAAATTTAGAGTCTTCAAGATGCTCCGAGACGCTGTGTAACTAATCTGACAAGACAGCGATCAGAGGGACGGAGCAGCCGCCTCTTGGCAGCTGTGATTATCGAGAAGACAGTGAGGGATTAGAAAACATTTGAAAAAACTCTTTCACCCGGGCTGCTTTGGATGACTGATATAGATAGGGATCGCAGTCATCCCAGGAAAATACACACACATGTCATTGGGAATTAAGATGAGGAGAGGGAATGATAGGAAGAGGAGGGAATATAACCTTTGGCCGGAGAAGATTGCAGCTACAGTATAAGGGGCATGGTGGAGAAATGTGATTAGTGCTATAGCAGACCTAAAAATGACTGTAAATGTCATAAAGCGCTCGCTAGGCTAGCTGGCGACCAACTGGATCTCAGGTGCTATCTACTGCATGGTTAGAACAGGGTTGATAGTGCGCATTCCCCTTTACTGTTATTGTTATTGACCATAATCACCTTTTACCAGGGACGTAATCAAACATGTAGACTCTTAATCTAAAACATGGCTGTTCTGCCTGGCAACAGCATTGTCATTGTATGACACAATTGAGGCATAAACACATACGCCTATCTTTGCATATCCATCCATCATTTTTTGCTGTTGGTTATTAGAGGAAGAATCACAACGGGCAGCAGATCCTGTAGAACAGGAGTGTCAAACAAATGTAGTCCCCGCTGGCTGCATTCGGTCTTCACCGAGGTCTGGATGGCTGCACTTAAAATGTCTTATATTTCCTTGCTGTCAAAATTGGCAAAAGATTGTCCTCTATCCATCGCTTTTGTCATTTTTTATGCTGTCTGGCTTTAGTTTCGATGACTGTTAGCAAGTTGGACAGAGTGAATAGGCTGTAAATGTAGGTCCATTACCATTTCTACACATTTTGGATTTAATTGCAGTCATATCAAGGTCAATTGAGATCACCCCCCCAAATATACAGTGCCTTCAGAAAATATTTACACTGTAACACCCGGGGTGGAGTGGGTGAGAAGTCAGGCGCAGGAAGCAGAGAGTTCAGGGTAGTGCTAACTTTTAATGCACAACAACGGTGAACATACGCCAACCAAAGCAAATGCCCCAAACACGGGGAACTTAAACAGTCCAGCAAACAACCCAAACACTTGGGAAAACCGTGACACACAGACGTGTACACATGTACATCGAGCAATCCCGCACAGGTGGCCTGCTGGTAAATAAAGCCCAGCCAATCAGTCTAAAACAAACACAGGTGAAATCAATAAACAGAAAAGGGCAGAAGGGATCAGTGGCAACTCGTAGGCCGGTGGCGACAACCGCCGAGCGCCACCCGAACAGGAGCCACCTTCGGTAGGAGTCGTGACATACACCCCTTGAGTTTTTCCACATTTTGTGTTACAGCCTGAATCTAGACACAATACCCCACAATGTCAAAGTGGAATTTTGTTATTTAAATTTTTAAAAATTGAAACAATTCTAAGCTGAAATGTCTTGAGTCAATAAGTTTTTACTCAAGACATGGGGCGGCAGGTAGCCAAGCAGTTAGAGCATTGGGCCAGTAACCAAAAGGTTGGTGGATGGAATCCCTGAGCTGACAAGGTAAAAATATGTCATTCTGCCCCTGAACAAGGCAGGTAACCCACTGTTCCTAGGCTGTCTTTGTAAATAAGTTGTCTTTAACTGGATTTCCTAGTTAAATAAAGGTACAACCAAAAAACATGCAACCCCTTTGTTGTGGCAAGCCTGTTCAGGAGTGGAAATGTGCTTAACAAGTCACTTAATACGTTGCATGGATTCATTCTGTGTTTAATAATAGTGGTTAACAGTCTTTTTTGAATGATTACCCTCTCTCTTTACACCACACATACAATTATCTGTAAGTAGTAGTAGTGAATATCAAGCACATATTCAACCACGAAGACCAGGGAGGTTTTCCAATGCCCCGCAAAGAATGGCATTGGAAAAGCAGACACTGAAAATCCCTTTGAGCATGGTGAAGTTATTTATTATGCTTTGGATGGTGTGTCAATACACCCAGTCACTACAAAGATACAGGCGTCCTTCCTAACTCAGTTGCCGGAGAGGAGTAAAACCGTTCAGGGATTTCACCTGGTGATTTTAAAACTGTTACAGAGTTTAATGGCTGTGAGAGGAGAAAACTGAGGATGGCTCAACAACATTGTAGTTACTCCACAATACTAACCTAAATGACAGTGTGAGAATAATACAAACATTCCAAGATATGCATTCTGTTTGCAGTAAGGCAATAAAGTAATAGTGCAGAATTTCTTTTTGTCCTGAATTATGATTTGGGAAAATCCACCACAACACATCAATGAATTACTACTCTTCATATTTTCAAGCATCGTGGTGGCTGCATGATGTTATGGATATGCGGGACATCGTCAAGGATTAGGGAGTTTTTTTGGGGATAAAAATAAACGGAATAGAACTAAGCACAGGCAAAATCCTAGAAGAATAATTTCTGCGAAAGGTGTATGTATTAATATCCAACATGCATTGACCCACGGGGTTTAGTACTTATTTCATTAGTCTTAAACAGAAAATAGAATTTCTCTTCCACTTTGACATTACAGATTATTTTGTGTAGATTGTTGAAAAAAAAGACAATCAATTTGAATCAGAATGTGTGTGAATACTTTCTTATAAGGCACTGTATATTTACTCTGAACCATCTCATGGGCCGGATTTCTCGTCAAGGTCATGTTTTATTTTGTACTTTTATATAGTGCACATACTGTAACTTGCTGTCAATCTTTCATTGCCTCTCACTGCTCTAACCAAGAACTGAACAATGCATCTAAAATTAAATGGCAGCCAGGCAGGTTTATTTTGTTGAGAGGACGTGAGCCCAGCAGATGCAAATCAATTGATAAAATGCAGCGCCATTATAGAATGGAGCAGCCATCCCTGCCACTTGATGGCCTTTCTCCTACTCTGGAGACTGACTCTGATATGTGGTTGTTGACTGTGGTATGTGGTCGTTTACTGTAAATTGTGGTTGTCTCAACTAGCTATCTTTAGATGAATGCACTAACTGTAAGTTGCTCTGGATGAGACTGTCTGCTAAATGACTAAAACGTTAAATGTATATGATGGTTTCATGCTGCAGGGCATAGGTCTGTCTCAGCTGTCAGGCTCCTGCTAATGCTGACCAAGGTTACATCGCATAGCATGCTGGCCCTTGAAAACTACCAGTTGACACCTGGTGGACTGTGGAAAGAAGAACATTTACAAAGAGACACCTGGAAAGGATGTTTTTTTCAGATTCTTCCTGAAATGTAAGACTTGGATATACAATATTAATGGACATATTAACAATGTATACACTATACATATGATGTCAGTGTTGTTTTATAATGTATAATGGTAATACATTTCAGAAGTCTGCATTTCATTTATGGGTCTGGCTTTTTAAACCGTGTGAAAATGAGCCCTAATCCACCAGATCTGTAAGGACGTTCTTGTAGTATTTGCTCTCTGTTAACGATAAGCCCGTACAAACAGTCTTGAAACCAATCGGCTGCTGCTATTGAAAAACTCTTTGTGTAGTGAGCAGCACATGTTGTACCCAGAGTGTGTGTTTGGGTCTCTTATTGAGCGTGGGATCCTGGTGGATGACAATAACATCAAGAACACACTGCCTCAGCCTTCATGTTCCTACTCTCTATTGTGGGACTGTGCCCTCTCCTCTGGTATCAAAGCATTCCTGTTTGACCAAACGCCGCCTTTGAACACCAACTCACCTTTTTGATCGTTGACAGAATGATAGGTGACACCAACCTGTTAACCAGAATAATGTTGTTACGCAATGCAAAACTAAACCTAACAAAACAAAAATCCCAGCTAACGGCCTTATAACAGCCTATGTCACCAATTTATTGAATTTCACATTCACATCAAGCAAGGTGTCATGACTTCCCCTCTCCTTGTTCGAGCGGCGTTCGGCGGTCGACGTCACCGGCCTTCTAGCCACCGCCGATCCACTTTTCATTTTCCATTTGTTTTGTCATTGTCTTACACACCTGGTTTCACTCTCCCAATTACCTGTTTATTATTTAACCTTCTGTTGCCCATGTTTGTTTGTGAGTGATTGTTCTTTGTACATCAGTCCGTTATTGTGGGCTCGCTATATTGCTTTGTATTTTGTATATTTTTAGTAAAGTACGTTGATTACTCATATTTGCTGTCCTGCACCTGACTCTCTACACACAGGACCATTACAAAATCACTCACCACAAATGAGGTCAGCAGGAGCAGATACCCTCCCTGTGGCGGTGGAGGAGCGCGTCCAGCAGCACGCGAACATGTTGCAATGTCTGGGCACCGCCATGGATCGCGTGCTGCAGATGATGGATCGTTGGGAGGGAGGAGGTTTTCCAGCACCTCCACCAGTCCCACTACAGCAGGTTCCACCCCTCCTTCACCCGGTCCCAGCGGGATTCGACTCACGCTCCCGAGGGAGTATGATGGGACGGCTGCTGGATGCCAGGGGTTCCTACTCCAGCTGGAGCTCTACCTGGCGATCGTCCACCCGGCTCCTTTGGGACGTGAGAGCGTGTCCACCCTCGTCTCCTGCATCTCAGGCAAAGCCCTGGAATGGGCTAACTCCGTATGGAGTGAAGGAGACGCGGTGTTGGACCATTACACAGAGTTCAGGGTGAACGTCTGTTCCACCTGAGGCAGGGGATGAGGAGCGCGCAGGATTTCGCTTTGGACTTCCGGACCCTGGCCGCCAGCGCGGGATGGAACGACAGGGCCCTAATCGATCACTACTGGTGCCATCTGCCATCCCCCGCATTCCCAGCATAAGGCACTCGTAGATTCAGGCACAGCTGGGAATTTTATTGACCGTTCATTTGCCCATAGTTTAGGGATCCCCCTTGTTCCTGTGGATATGCCCTTCCCTGTGCATGCCCTAGATAGTCAACCATTAGGGCCAGGGCTGATTAGGGAGGCCACCGCTCCACTAAACATGGTTACGCAGGAGGGTCACAAGGAGAGAATCAGTCTGTTCCTTATTGATCCTCCTGCATTTCCCGTGGTTCTGGGCCTACCCTGGTTGGCCTGTCATGACCCCGCTATTTCGTGGCAACAGAGTGCTCTCAAGCGGTGGTCAAGAGAGGTGTGTGGGGGTTTCCATCGGTGCGACTACGGTGGAAAGTCCAGACCAGGTCTCCACCGTGCGTATCCCTTTAGAATATGCCGATTTGGTTCTCGCCTTCTGTAAAGAGATGGGGATTGTGCTAAAAATCTCCTGGTAGATGCAACACTTCCCAGGAATCATGTGTATCCTCAGCAGCGCTTACAACCTGGTGCGTATCCGGGAGGGGGACGAGTGGAAGATGGAATTTAGTACCACCTCAGGGCACTATGAGTACCTCGTCATGCCGTACGTGTTGATGAATGCTCCATCAGTCTTCCAGGCCTTTGTTGACAAGATTTTCCGGGACCTGCAGGGGCAGGGTGTAGTGGTGTATATCGACGACATTCTGACATACGCCGCTACACGTGCCGAGCATGTGTCCCTGGTGCACAGGGTGCTTGGCCGACTGGTGGAGCATGACCTGTACGTCAAGGCTGAGAAATGTCTGTTCTTCAAACAATCCGTCTCCTTCCTAGGGTACCGCATTTCCACTTCAGGGGTGGAGATGGAGAGTGACCGCATTTCAGCTGTGCGTAATTGGTCGACTTCCACCATGGTAATGGAAGTGCAGTGGTTTCTAGGGTTTGCCAACTACTACCGGAGGTTTATTCGGGGTTTTGGTCAGGTAGGAGCTCCCATTACCTCACTGCTGAAGGGGGAACGGTGCAGCTGCAGTGGTCTGCTGAGGCGGACAGGACTTTTGGTCACCTGAAGGCTCTGTTTACCTCGGCTCATCCGTTTACCTGGCTCATCCGGATCCCCCTTTGGCATTCATAGTGGAGGTGGATGCGTCCGAGGCTGGGATAGGAGCCGTGCTATCTCAGCGCTCGGGCACACATCCAAAGCTCCGCACCAGTGCTTTCTTTTCGAAGAAGCTCAGCCCGGGGGAGCGAAACTATGATGTGGGGGACCGGGAGCTGTTGGCAGTTGTCAAGGCTCTGAAGGCGTGGAGACATTGGCTTGAGGGGGCTAAACACCCTTTTCTCAACTGGACTGACCATCGCAATCTGGAGTATATCCGGGCGGCGAGGTGGGCCATGTTCTTTACACGTTTTGATTTCCCTCTGTCCTACAGACCAGGTTCCCAGAACGCTAAGGCAGATGCACTGTCCCAGATGTATGACACAGAGGAGCAGTCCATGGATCACACTCCCATACTTCCAGCCACTTGCCTGGTGGCACCGGTGGTGTGGGAGCTGGACACGGACATCGAGCAGGTGTTACGCACAGAGCCCACTCCCCCCCCCAGTGTCAGGTTGATCTATTGGGCCCACCCATCACCCTCCTCTGGTCACCCTGGCATCGGTCGGATGGTGCGTTGCCTTACTGGGAAGTACTGGTGGTCCACCTTGGCCAAGGAGATGAGGGTTTATGTTTCCTCCTGCTCGGTGTGCACCCTTGTGCAAGGCTCCCAGAGGAGCTCAGTGCTCAGAGGAGACCTGGGACACCGCCCATGTGCACCTACAACGGGCCGTGAGGCGGAAAAAGGCGAGTGCCCACCGCCACCGCAGTGAGGCCCCGGTGTTTGCACCAGGGGACCGGGTCTGGCTCTCGAACCGAAACCTTCCCCTTCCCCTGCCCTACTGGAAGCTGGGCCCGTGGTTTGTGGGGCTATTCAAAATCCTGAGGAGACTGAACGAGGTATGCTACAGGTTACAGCTTCCCTCAGATTACCATATTAATCCCTCTGTCCATGTGTCTGTCCTCAGGCCGGTGGTGGCTGGTCCACTCCAGGAGTCTGAGGTGCGGGAGGTTCCTCCGACCCCTCTATACATCGAGGGGGCCCCGGCATATGCTGTTCGAGCCATCCTGGACTCGAGGTGTCAGGCGAGGGGCCTTCAGTACCTCGTGGAGTGGGAGGGGTACGGTCCGGAGGAGAGATGCTGGGTGCCGGTGGAGGAAGTCTTGGACCCTTCGTTGCTGCAGGAGTTCCACCATCTCTATCTGGATCGCCATGCGCCTCGTCCTTCGGGTCATCCCCACGGTCAGTGTCGGCGCGCGTTCTATCATGACTTCCGACAGATCGGTCTTCCCAAGTTCTGTGACTTCCGCCCTCCATCAGGAAGAGGAAATGAATCTGGCTTTGTGACACTGTTTACACGAAAAAACGGTTTGTTCCATTCGGTTCCACCAAGCCACGGATGTGCCCCGAGACAACTGCTCAGTCCACAGACACCACACAAAAATAACAAACATTAACCATGCCCAACATATTCCAAAAAATGAAACCCTCTCCTTGTTCAGGCGATGTTCGGCAACTTACAATTTGCCCCAGTCCTCCCCAGACCTCTCCCAAACGTCAAAGAAAACCCAGGATGAGCCTTCTCACGTAAACATTAGAACCGCCAAAGCCACGCCAAGGAGACTGGATCCACTTTTCATTTTCCATTTGTTTTGTCTTTTTGTTTGTTTGTTTTGTTTTGTTTAGAATTTTGTGTCTCCAGAGACTGTACGGGAGTTTGAACCACTGCGCCACCTAGGAGGCCCCATTTGTTTTGTCTTTGTCTTACACACCTGGTTTCACTCTCCAAATTACCTGTTTATTATTTAACCCTCTGTTGCCCATGTTTGTTTGTGAGTAATTGTTCTTTGTACATCGGTCCGTTATTGTGGGCTCGCTATATTGCTTTCTATTTCGTATATTTTGAGTAAAGTACGTTGATTATTCATATCTGCTGTCCTGCGCCTGACTCTCTACACCAGCTACACACAGGACCATTACAGACTGATTATCAACCTAGGTTGCTGGGTGGGACGGGAAGGGGTGGGAGGCATGCATTCTTTGGGGTGTGGGGGTGGTGCGGAGGAGTTGGACGCATAGGTCAGGGTTATCTTTATTTATTAGATTTTTTGTACCTGTAATTACTACAGTCCTAATTATTACTATAATATATACTACAGTCCGCAACACTACAGTAATTACTATATTGCACACTACAGTCTGCAAAAACAATACAGTAATTACTATATAGCTTTTTTAAATTGTAGTATTTAACCTATAATGAACTGTAAATACTACAGTATACTTCAGTCATGCAAAAACACTACAGTGAATACTATAGTATTTAGTATTTTGTTAGCTGGCCTGTGTCATCCTGCCATTGCATGCACCTGTGACTGTCATCTGCAGGGCTTGTGTGCCGGCCATTTTGACTGGGTGGAACAGATGGCGGCCCGGTGGAGGTGGAGAGGCGATGATAACCTTTCACAGTGGACAATCCTGGGGCAGTTGAGCAGCGGGCCATCTGCTTGACACTCCTAAAAATTACCAACGTTCAACACCTCTCCATGACGCCTTGTACTCCATGCTCCAACACGTCCAACAGGCAGGAGCCACAGGAAAGCTCTCAGGGCATTCAAACAAACAACAGGTCCTCTTCACTCTCATGGGAGTTAAAATAGAGTTCCTGATACATTTCAGGTCGGTCAATGGATTTCTCAACATGATTCTCTCTACTGCATTGGGATCCTGTCTGTCTGAATGGCTCTTCTCAGCAGGCCATCTGGTAGGCACTGATCTCACAATAGATGGCACTATCTTAAGGAGAGGAAGGGTGTGGATGTGGGTGCGGATCTGGATGTAGGTAGGTGTGAGTCCAGCTACTGTAGGCAGGGTGAGAGCTTTGCTTTGCATTGGAACCGGAGAGAGGAGGGGGGCCAGAGCTATTTGGAACAGAGGTCCACGAGCCAGTGGGAGAGAGTCTGCTTCTTGTCCCACACAGGACTGGAACCTCCATCAGAAGCTAGCCAACAAACTAGCTACTAGTCATTATTTGCCATTGCTAGTGGTCTTCACCTATAGGCGTTAGCCAACAGTAGCCACTCAGTTGCAGCTAGACACTAGCCAGCTTTAGCTCGAACTTTAGCAGACTGGAATTACCTCCCAGTCTGCACAGCGTGATATCAACCCAGAGCATATCGGACTGCTTTTCTCCACCACATCACCGGATTTCCTGCCGCAAGCTCTGGACCATTACACTGGATCATCGCAGCTATCTAGCTGCAACTGAGCAAGTTTACCTCCACTATAATCACATCCTACCATACCCTTGTCTGTACATTATGCCCTGTATCTATTCTACCATGCCCAGTAATCTCCTCCTTTTAATCTCTGTTCCCTATGTACTAGACAACCAGTTCTTATAGCTTTTAGCCATACCTTTATCCTACTCTTCCCCTTTTCCTTTTTTTAAATTTAAAGGTCAGTTAAGCACAAATTCTTATTTTCAATGGCAGCCTAGGAACAGTGGGTTAACTGCCTTGTTCAGGGGCAGAACGTCAGATTTTTACATTGTCAGCTCAGGGATTCGATCTTGCAACCTTTTGGTTACTAGTCCAACACTCTAAACACTAGGCTATCTGCCACCCCGTTCCTCTGGAGATGTAGAGATTAACCCAGGCCCTGTAGCCCCCAGTTCTACACCCAGGCGCTCTCATTTGTTGACTTCTGTAACCGTAAAAGCCTTGGTTTCATGCATGTTAACATCAAAAGCCTCCTCCCTAAGTTTGTTTTATTCACTGCTTTAGCACACTCTGCCAACCCTGATGTCCTAGCCTTGTCTGAGTCCTGGCTTAGGAAGGCCACCAAAAATTCTGAAATCTCCATCCCAACTATAACATTTTCCATCAAGATTGAATTGCCAGGGCCTCCAGGGTGAAGTAGTGGTCTTGGGCACTGCATTGCAGTGCTAGCTGTGCCACCAGAGACTCTGGGTTCGCTCCCAGGCTGTGTCGCGACCGGGGGGTCCGTGGGGCAACGCACAATTGGCCTAGCATCGTCCTGGTTAGGGAGGGTTTGGCTGGTAGGGATATTCTTGTCTCATCGCGCACCAGCGGGCCGGGCACAGTGAGCACTAACCAAGGTAGCCAGGTGCATGGTGTTTCATCTGACACATGGGTGTGGCTGGATTCAGGGTTGGAGGCGCACTGTGTTAAGAAGCAGTGCAGCTTGGTTGGGTGGTGTTTCAGAGAATGCATGGCTTTCAACGTTTGTCTCTCCCGAGCCCATACGGAGTTGTAGCAATGACACAAGATAGTAATTACTAATGACAATTGGGATACCACGAAAAGGGGGTAATTTATGTTTTTTAAAGATAGAATTTCCAAAGGCGGCGGAGTTGCAATCTACTGCAGAGATAGCCCGCAGAGTTCTGTCTTACTATCCAGGTCTGTGCCCAAACAGTTCGAGCTTCTACTTTTAAAAATCCACCTTTTCAGAAATAAGTGTCTTATTCTCACGCTTGTTACAGACCCCCCTCAGCCCCCAGCTGTGCCCTGGACACCATATGTGAATTGATTGCGCCCCATCTATTTTCAGAGTTCGTACTGTTAGTTGACCTAAACTGGGATATGCTTAACACCCCGGCAGTCCTACAATCTATGCGAGATGCCCTCAATCTAACACAAATTATCAAGGAACTTACCAGTTACAACCCTAAATCCGTAAACATTGGCACCCTCATAGATATCATCCTGACCAACTTGCCCTCCAAATAAACCTATGCTGTCTTCAACTAGGATCTCAGCGATCACTCCCTCATTGCCTGCATCCGTAATGGTTCCGTGGTCAAACGACCACCCCTCATCACTGTCAAACGCTCCCTAAAATACTGAAGCGAGCAGACCTTACTAATCAACGTGGCGGATATCCTGGAAGGATATTTACCTCATCCCATCAGTAGAGGATGCCTGGTTGTTCTTTAAAAGTGCTTTCCTCACAATCTTAAATAAGCATGCCCCATTCAAAAATGTAGAACTAAGAACAGATATAGCCCCTGGTTCACTCCTGACTTGACTGCCCTTGACTAGCACACAAACATCCTGTGGCGTACTGCATTAGCATTGAATTGCCCCCGGGAATATGCCACTTCTCAGTGAAGTCAGGAACCTATATACACAGTCAGTTAGGAAAGCATAGGCTATCTTTGTCAAACAGAAATTTGCATCATGTAGCACTAATTCCAAAAAGTTTAGGGACACTGTAAAGTCCATGGAGAATAAGAGCACCTCCTCCCAGCTGCCCACTGCACTGAGGCTAGGAAACACTGTCACCACCAATAAATCTATGATAATCGAGAATTTCAATAAGGTTTTTTTTCTACGGCCAGCCATGCTTTCCACCTGGCTACCCACAGCTCTGCTCCCCCCCGCAGAAACCTGCCCAAGCCCCCCCCCCCCCCGCTTCTCATTCACCCAAATCCAGATAGCTGATGTTCTGAAAGAGCTGCAAAATCTGGACCCCTACAATTCAGCTGGACTAGACAATCTGGACCCTATTTTTCTAAAATGATCCACCGCAACCCCTATTATTATCCTGTTCAAACTCTCTTTCATATCGTCTGCGATCCCTAAAGATTGGAAAGCTGTCGCGGTCATCCCCTTCTTCAAAGGGGGAGACTCTCTAGACCCAAACTGTAACAGACCTATATCCATCCTGCCCTGTCTTTCTAGTCTTCGAAAGCCAACAAACAGATCACCGACCATTACGAATCCCACCGTACCTTCTCCGCTATGCAATCTGGTTTCAGAGCTGGTCATGGGTGCATCTCAGCCACGCACAAGGTCCTAAACAATATCCTAAACGCCATCAATAAAAGACAGTACTGTGCAGTCGTCTTCATTGACCTGGCCAAGCCTTTCGACTCTGTCAATCACCGAATTCTTATCGACAGACTCAATAGCCTTGGTTTCTCAAATGACTGCCTCGCCTGGTTCTCAACTACTTCTCAGATAGAGTTCAGTGTGTCAAATCAGAGGGCCTGTTGTTCGGACCTCTGGCAGTCTCTATGGGGGTGCCACAGGGTTCAATTCTTGGGCCGACTCTTTTCTCTGTATTTATCAATGATGTTGCTCTTGCTGCTGGTGATTCTCTAATCCACCTCTACGCAGATGACACCATTCTGTATACAAATACCTAGGTGTCTGGTTAGACTGCAAACTCTCCTTCCAGACTCACAATAAGCATCTCCAATCAAAAATCAAATCAAAGAATTGGCTTCCTATTTCACAACAAAGCCTCCTTCACTCATGCTGCCAAACATACCCTCGTAAAACTGACTATCCTACCGATCCTTGACTTCGGTGATATCATTTACAAAATAGCCTCCAACACTCTACTCGGCAAATTGGGAGTGGTCTATCACAGTGCCATCCGTTTTGTCACTAAAGCACAATATACTACCCACCACTGCTACCTGTACACTCTTGTTGGCTGGCCCTCACTACATGTCCATCGCCAAACCCACTGGCTCCAGTTCATCTATAAGTCTTTGCTAGGTAAAGCCCCGCCTTCTCTCAGCTCACTGGTCACCATAGCAACACCTACCTGTAGGAGGCGCTCCAGCAGGTATATTTCACTGGTCATCCCCGAACGTTTGGCCTCCTTTCCTTCCAGTTCTCTGCTGCCAATGACTGGAATGAATTGCAAAAGTCACTGAAGCTGGAGACATACAGTGCCTTGCGAAAGTATTCGGCCCCATTGAACTTTGCGACCTTTTGCCACATTTCAGGCTTCAAACATAAAGATATAAAACTGTATTTTTTTTGTGAAGAATCAACAACAAGTGGGACACAATCATGAAGTGGAACGACATTTATTGGATATTTCAAACTTTTTTAACAAATCAAAAACTGAAAAATTGGGCGTGCAAGAATTATTCAGCCCCCTTAAGTTAATAGTTTGTAACGCCACCTTTTGCTGCGTTTACAGCTCTAAGTCGCTTGGGGTATGTCTCTATCAGTTATGAACATCGAGAGACTTAATTTTTTTTCCCATTGCTCCTTGCAAAACAGCTCGAGCTCAGTGAGGTTGGATGGAGAGCATTTGTGAACAGCAGTTTTCAGTTCTTTCCACAGATTCTCGATTGTATTCAGGTCTGGACTTTGACTTGGCCATTCTAACACCTGGATATGTTTATTTTTTAACCATTCCATTGTAGATTTTGCTTTATGTTTTGGATCATTGTCTTGTTGGAAGTCAAATCTCCGTCCCAGTCTCAGGTCTTTTGCAGACTCCATCAGGTTGTCTTCCAGAATGGTCCTGTATTTGGCTCCATCCATCTTCCCATCAATTTTAACCATCTTCCCTGTCCCTTCTGAAGAAAAGTTGGCCCAAACCATGATGAACCTGCCACCACCATGTTTGACAGTGGGGATGGTGTGTTCAGGGTGATGAGCTGTCTTGCTTTTACGCCAAACATAACATTTTGCATTGTTGCCAAAAAGTTCAATTTTGGTTTCATCTGAGCAGAGCACCTTCTTCCACATGTTTGGTGTGTCTCCCAGGTGGCTTGTGGCAAACTTTAAACGACACTTTTTATGGATATCTTTAAGAATGTTATGCAGGTGAATGAGGACCCAAAAGCGACTTAGCGAAAACAGAGTCTTTATTCTAGTATATGGCAAAAGTAATAATCCTGGAAAACTCAAGAAGAAAACAAAACAGGAAAAAACTTAAATCCACTCGTAGTAACGAGGACAGACTGGAGACTCGACCATTGACTGCAGGTTGCTTCGGGAAGGCACCGACCGTAGCAGACTAAGACACCTGCTCACACGCAGCATCTGAAGGAGACAAGACACGACAGGGCGAGACAAGGACACAGCACAGCGAACATCATACAAGGATCCGACAAAGATAGAAGCGGAAAACAAGGGGAGAAATAGGGACTCTAATCAGAGGGCAAAAGAGGGGACAGGTGTGAAAAGACTAAATGAGTGAGTAGGAGAATGAGGAACAGCTGGGAGCAGGAACGGAACGATAGAGAGAAGAGAGAGAGGGAGGGGGAGAGAGAGGGATAGAAAAAGGGAACGAACCTAATAAGACCAGCAGGGGGAAAACGAACAGAAGGGAAAGCACAAGGACAAGACAATATATGACAAAACATGACAGTACCCCCCCCACTCACCGAGCGCCTCCTGGCGCACTCGAGGAGGAATCCTGGCGGCAACAGAGGAAATCATCAATCAGCGAACGGTCCAGCACGTCCCGAGATGGAACCCAACTCCTCTCCTCAGGACCGTAACCCTCCCAATCCACTAAGTACTGGTGACCACGTCCCCGAGAACGCATGTCCATGATCCTACGTACCTTGTAAATAGGTGCGCCCTCGACAAGGACGGGGGGGGGGGGGAGACGAACGGGGGCGCGAAGAAAGGGCTTGACACAGGAGACATGGAAGACAGGATGGACGCGACGAAGATGTCGCGGAAGAAGCAGTCGCACAGCGACAGGATTGACGACCTGGGAGACACGGAACGGACCAATGAACCGCGGAGTCAACTTACGAGAAGCTGTCGTAAGGGGAAGTTAACGAGTGGAAAGCCACACTCTCTGGCCGCGACAATACCTAGGACTCTTAATCCTACGTTTATTGGCGGCTCTCACAGTCTGCGCCCTGTAACGGCAAAGTGCAGACCTCACCCTCCTCCAGGTGCGCTCACAACGTTGGACAAACGCCTGAGCGGAGGGAACGCTGGACTCGGCGAGCTGGGACGAGAACAGAGGAGGCTGGTAACCCAGACTACTCTGAAACGGAGATAGCCCGGTAGCAGACGAAGGAAGCGAGTTGTGAGCGTATTCTGCCCAGGGGAGCTGTTCTGCCCAAGACGCAGGGTTTCTAAAAGAAAGGCTGCGTAATATGCGACCAATCGTCTGATTGGCCCTTTCTGCTTGACCGTTAGACTGGGGATGAAAACCGGAAGAGAGACTGACGGAAGCACCAATCAAACGACAGAACTCCCTCCAAAACTGTGACGTGAATTGCGGACCTCTGTCTGAAACGGCGTCTAACGGGAGGCCATGAATTCTGAACACATTCTCAATGATGATTTGTGCCGTCTCCTTAGCGGAAGGAAGCTTAGCGAGGGGAATAAAATGTGCCGCCTTAGAGAACCTATCGACAACCGTAAGAATAACAGTCTTCCCCGCAGACGAAGGCAGACCAGTAATGAAGTCTAAGGCGATGTGAGACCATGGTCGAGAAGGAATGGGAAGCGGTCTGAGACGACCGGCAGGAGGAGAGTTACCTGACTTAGTCTGCGCGCAATCCGAACAAGCAGCCACGAAACGGCGCGTGTCACGCTCCTGAGTAGGCCACCAAAACCGCTGGCGAATAGAAGCAAGTGTACCTCGAACGCCGGGTTGGCCAGCTAACTTGGCAGAGTGAGCCCACTGAAGAACAGCCAGACGAGTAGAAACAGGAACGAAAAGAAGGTTACTAGGACAAGCGCGCGGCGACGCAGTGTGAGTGAGTGCTTGCTTAACCTGTCTCTCAATTCCCCAGACAGTCAACCCGACAACACGCCCATAAGGAAGAATCCCCTCGGGATCGGTAGAAGCCACAGAAGAACTAAAGAGACGGGATAAGGCATCAGGCTTGGTGTTCTTATTACCCGGGCGATAAGAAATCACAAACTCGAAACGAGCGAAAAACAACGCCCAACGAGCTTGACGTGCATTAAGTCGTTTGGCAGAACGGATGTACTCAAGGTTCTTATGGTCAGTCCAAACGACAAAAGGAACGGTCGCCCCTCCAACCACTGTCGCCATTCGCCTAGGGCTAAGCGGATGGCGAGCAGTTCGTGGTTACCCACATCATAGTTGCGTTCCGATGGCGACAGGCGATGAGAAAAATAAGCGCAAGGATGGACCTTATCGTCAGACTGGAAGCGCTGGGATAGAATGGCTCCCACGCCCACCTCTGAAGCGTCAACCTCGACAATGAATTGTTTAGTGACGTCAGGAGTAACGAGGATAGGAGCGGACGTAAAACGCTTCTTGAGGAGATCAAAAGCTCCCTGGGCGGAACCGGACCACTTAAAGCACGTCTTGACAGAAGTAAGAGCTGTGAGAGGGGCAGCAACTTGACCGAAATTACGAATGAAACGCCGATAGAAATTAGCGAAACCTAGAAAGCGCTGCAACTCGACACGTGACCTTGGAACGGGCCAATCACTGACAGCCTGGACCTTAGCGGGATCCATCTGAATGCCTTCAGCGGAAATAACAGAACCGAGAAATGTGACAGAGGAGACATGAAAGGCGCACTTCTCAGCCTTCACGTAGAGACAATTCTCTAAAAGGCGTTGGAGTACACGTCGAACGTGCTGAACATGAATCTCGAGTGACGGTGAAAAAATATCAGGATATCGTCAAGGTAGACAAAAACAAAGATGTTCAGCATGTCTCTCAGTACATCATTAACTAATGCCTGAAAAACAGCTGGAGCATTAGCGAGACCAAACGGCAGAACCCGGTACTCAAAATGCCCTAACGGAGTGTTAAACGCCGTTTTCCACTCGTCACCCTCTCTGATGCACACGAGATGGTAAGCATTACGAAGGTCCAACTTAGTAAAGAACCTGGCTCCCTGCAGAATCTCGAAGGCTGATGACATAAGGGGAAGCGGATAATGATTCTTAACCGTTATGTCATTCAGCCCTCGATAATCCACGCAGGGGCGCAGAGTACCGTCCTTCTTCTTAACAAAAAAAAACCCCGCTCCGGCAGGAGAGGAAGAAGGCACTACGGTGCCGGCGTCAAGAGAAACAGACAAATAATCCTCGAGAGCCTTACGTTCGGGAGCCGACAGAGAGTATAGTCTACCCCGAGGGGGAGTGGTCCCCGGAAGGAGATCAATACTACAATCATACGACCGGTGAGGAGGAAGGGAGTTGGCTCTGGACCGACTGAAGACCGTGCGGAGATCATGATATTCCTCCGGCACTCCTGTCAAATCACCAGGTTCCTCCTGAGAAGAGGGGACAGAAGAAACAGGAGGGATAGCAGACATTAAACACTTCACATGACAAGAAACGTTCCAGGATAGGATAGAATTACTAGACCAATTAATAGAAGGATTATGACATACTAGCCAGGGATGACCCAAAACAACAGGTGTAAAAGGTGAACGAAAAATCAAAAAGGAAATGGTCTCACTGTGGTTACCAGATACTGTGAGGGTTAAAGGTAGTGTCTCATATCTGATACTGGGGAGAAGACTACCATCTAAGGCGAACATGGGCGTGGGCTTCCCTAACTGTCTGAGAGGAATGTCATGTTTCCGAGCCCATGCTTCGTCCATAAAACAACCCTCAGCCCCAGAGTCTATCAAGGCGCTGCATGAAGCAGCCGAACCGGTCCAGCGTAGATGGACCGACATGGTAGTACAGGATCTTGATGGAGAGACCTGAGTAGTAGCGCTCACCAGTAGCCCTCCGCTTACTGATGAGCTCTGGCTTTTACTGGACATGAATTGACAAAATGTCCAGCAGAACCGCAATAGAGGCAAAGGCGGTTGGTGATCCTCCGTTCCCTCTCCTTAGTCGAGATGCGAATACCTCCCAGCTGCATGGGCTCAGTCTCTGAGCCGGAGGGAGGAGATGGTTGCGATGCAGAGAGGGGGAACACCGTTAACGCGAGCTCTCTTCCACGAGCTCGGTGACGAAGATCTACCCGTCGTTCTATGCGGATGGCGAGTGCGATCAAAGAGTCCACACTGGAAGGAACCTCCCGGGAGAGAATCTCATCCTTAACCTCAGCGTGGAGTCCCTCCAGAAAACGAGCGAGCAGCGCCGGCTCGTTCCAGTCACTAGAGGCAGCAAGAGTGCGAAACTCTATAGAGTAATCCGTTATGGATCGATCACCTTGACATAGGGAAGCCAAGGCCCTAGAAGCCTCCCTACCAAAAACTGAACGATCAAAAACCTGTATCATCTCCTCTTTAAAGTTCAGATAATTGTTAGAACACTCAGCCCTTGCCTCCCAGATAGCTGTGCCCCACTCTCGAGCCCGACCAGTAAGGAGTGAAATGACGTAAGCAATCCGAGCTCTCTCTCTTGAGTATGTGTTGGGTTGGAGAGAGAACACAATATCACACTGGGTGAGAAAGGAACGGCACTCAGTGGGCTGCCCAGTATAACATGGTGGGTTATTAACCCTAGGTTCCGGAGACTCGGAAGACCAGGAAGTAGCTGGTGGCACGAGACGAAGACTCTGAAACTGTCCTGAGAGGTCGGAAACCTGAGCGGCCAGGGTCTCAACGGCATGACGAGCAGCAGACAATTCCTGCTCGTGTCTGCCGAGCATAGCTCCCTGGATCTCGACGGCAGTGTTACGAGAATCCGTAGTCGCTGGGTCCATTCTTGGTCGGATCCTTCTGTTATGCAGGTGAATGAGGACCCAAAAGCGACTTAGCGAAAACAGAGTCTTTATTCCAGTATATGGCAAAAGTAATAATCCTGGAAAACTCAAGAAGAAAACAAAACAGGAAAAAACTTAAATCCACTCGTAGTAACGAGGACAGACTGGAGACTCGACCATTGACTGCAGGTTGCTTCGGGAAGGCACCGACCGTAGCAGACTAAGACACCTGCTCACACGCAGCATCTGAAGGAGACAAGACACGACAGGGCGAGACAAGGACACAGCACAGCGAACATCATACAAGGATCCGACAAGGATAGAAGCGGAAAACAAGGGGAGAAATAGGGACTCTAATCAGAGGGCAAAATAGGGGACAGGTGTGAAAAGACTAAATGAGTGAGTAGGAGAATGAGGAACAGCTGGGAGCAGGAACGGAATGATAGAGAGAAGAGAGAGAGGGAGGGGGAGAGAGAGGGATAGAAAAAGGGAACGAACCTAATAAGACCAGCAGGGGGAAAACGAACAGAAGGGAAAGCACAAGGACAAGACAATATATGACAAAACATGACAAAGAAATGGATTTCTTCTTTCCACTCTTCCATAAAGGCCAGATTTGTGCAATATACGACTGATTGTTGTCCTATGGACAGAGTCTCCCACCTCAGCTGTAGATCTCTGCAGTTCATCCAGAGTGATCATGGGCCTCTTGGCTGCATCTCTGATCAGTCCTTGTATGAGCTGAAAGTTTAGAGGGACGGCCAGGTCTTGGTAGATTTGCAGTGGTCTGATACTCCTTCCATTTCAATATTATCGCTTGCACAGTGCTCCTTGGGATGTTTAAAGCTTGGGAAATCTTTTTGTAGCCCAACAGTGTCTGAGCAGCCGGTAAAAAGCCTTGGAAGGTGGTATGATGCAAGCCTGAAGGACAAAGACCAGGTGCAACAGCTGCGCAAAGACATCAGTAGTAGCCTACAGTCCATTGACAACACCCAGCTACCTGGAAAGTTAAAGGCCTGGTGTCTGCAGTTTGGTCTCCTACCCCGGGTGTTGTGGCCCTTAGCACTGTATGAGGTTCCAATCTCAACAGTGGAGAAGATGGAAAGAGGAGTCACAGGCTACTTAAAGAAGTGGCTTGGAGTTCCACGATGCCTTACCACCATAGGCCTCTATGGAGATGGTGTCCTCAAGCTGCCCCTCACCAGTCTAACAGAGGAATTCAAGTGTGCAAAAACCAGGCTCCAAATGACACTGAATGAATCTCGAGACCCAGTGGTGAGCAACAACGCGCCGACCTTGGCAACTGGGCGCAAATGGAGGCCAGGAAAAGCAGTCCAGGAGGCAACAGCAGCCCTCAGACATGCTGACATTGTGGGTCATGTTCAGCAAGGGAGAGGAGGCCTTGGGCTAACTAGCCGTGCTGCTTGGAGTAAGGCCACTGCACCAGAGCGGCGGAAGATGGTAGTGCAGGAAGTACGCCATCAGGAGGAGGCTGCAAGGTGGGCCAAGGCAGTCTCTCTTGCCAAACAGGGACAGTGGACTCGATGGGACAGTGTGGAGAAGAGGAAGATCAGTTGGAAGGATCTGTGGGCCATGGAAGCGAGGCGGTTGAGCTTTTCCATCAGAGCAACATATGACGTCCTTCCAACACCAGTTAATCTTCACCAATGATATGGTGAAGATCCGGACTGTGCCCTCTGTTCCATGCCAGCCAACCTCAGGCACATTCTCACAGGCTGTAAAACAAGCCTCGCCCAAGGACGCTACACTTGGCGTCACAACCAAGTCCTTAAAAACCTTGCGTCCGCCCTGGAGGACAAGCGAGCTGCCACCAACTCCCTACCACCCACAGCAGCATCACACTCCTACGGACAAACTTTGTCCGCGAAGGGGCTAAACCACCGAAGAGCGGCTCTACACCATTAGAGCGAGACCAGCTGCGCTTGGCCCGCGACTGGAAAATGCTAGCTGACATTGGCCGGCAACTTGTGTTTCCTCCGGAGATCGCAACCACCACCCTAAGACCTGACATGGTGCTCTGGTCCCGTTCACTCAATAAGGTCTTCATCATTGAGCTCACAGTACCCTGGGAAAACTCAGTAGATGAGGCTTATGAGCGAAAACATCTGCGCTATGCTGATCTAGCTGCCGAAGCACGGCATCATGGCTGGAACACAGAAGTCCGACCAGTGGAGGTGGGCTGCAGAGGTTTTGTGGCAACATCTACAACCAGACTGCTTAGAGACCTGGGAATTAAGGGCCAGAGCCAGCGTTCGGCAATCAAAGCTGTATCAGAGGCGGCAGAAGGCAGCAGTCAGTGGCTCTGGATGAAGAGGAAAGACCCCAGCTGGGCCCCGAAGTGAGAGGGCCAGGAGGTATGCGGTCAACAATGATTGACTCAGGGAGGAGGACGCCCCTGCCATGCATAGTCCCATGGGATGTTTGCTATCAACAACAAGGCAACTCCTATGACTAATTGGGAATGGGACGCAAGCGTAGGATTGATCACCCTGTCGCTGGCCGCCTTTGAGGAGGGTGTATAGTGTGATAGGCCGAAACACCCTAGGAACCAAAGGTACACTACTGACGATGCGCTCCCCAAATTTCACCACGCTCACTGTTCATTAACTCTTGGAAGTGCTTGCACAAAGGATAGTAACATCTCATCCTGTGTTCTTGGAATCTAGCCAAATCCGGCTTTAAACTTCTTCACAACAGTATCTCGGACCTGCGCTTTTAACGGACCTCTGAGACTATCACAGTGCAGGTGCATTTATACGGAGACTTGAATACACACAGGTGGATTGTATTTATCATCATTAGTCATTTAGGTCAACATTGGATCATTCAGAGATCCTCACTGAACTTCTGGAGAGAGTTTGCTGCACTGAAAGTAAAGGGGCTGAATAATTTTGCACGCCCAATTTATCAGTTTTTGAGATGTTAAAAAAGTTTGAAATATCCAATAAATGTCGTTCCTCTTCATGATTGTGTCCCACTTGTTGTTGATTCTTCACAAAAAAAATACAGTTTTATATCTTTATGTTTGAAGCCTGAAATGTGGCAAAAGGTCGCAAAGTTCAAGGGGGCCGAATACTTTCGCAAGGCACTGTATCTCCCTCACTACCTAAAAGCATCAGCTATCAGAGCAGCTTACTGATCACTGCACCTGTACAAAGCCCATCTGTAAATAGCCCACCCAACTACCTCATCCCCATATTGTTCTTTTTTTGCTCTTTTGGACCCCAGTACCTCTACTTGCACAACATCATCTGCACATCTATCACTCCAGTGTTAATGCTAAATTGCAATTATTTCGCCACTATGGCCTATTTATTGACTTACCTCCCTGATCGTACTGCATTTGCACACACTGTATATAGCTCTTTTCTACTGTCTACCTGTAAGGGATTTCCTCCTCTTCTTCCGAAGAGGCGAGAAGGATCGGAGGACCAATATGCAGCATGGTTAAAGTTCATGGTTCTTTAATCAGAGAAACTATACATGAACAGAATACAAAACAAGAAACGTGAAAACCCAAAAACAGTCCCATGTGGCACAAACACTGACACAGGAGACAACCATCCACAAAACCCAACACAACAGGCTACCTAAAAATGGAGACAATGGCTAACACCTGCCTCTGATTGAGAACCATATCAGGCCCAAACACAGAAACAGACAAACTAGACATCCAACATAGAATGCCCACTCAGATCACACCCTGACCAAACAAAACATAGAAACATACCAAGTAAACTATGGTCAGTGTGTGACACTACCCACCCAACTCACGCCCTAACCATACTAAAACAAAGACATAATAAAATAACTAAGGTCAGAACATGACAGTTATTGACTGTACGTTTGTCTATCCCATGTGTAACTCTGTGTTTTTGTCGCACTGCCTTGCTTTATCTTGGCCAGGTCGCAGTTGTAAATGAGAACTTGTTCTCAACTGGCCTACCTGGTTAAATAAAGGTGAAATAAAAACATTTTTTAGAAGAAAAAAAACACAGGAAGGGCTCATCAAACTGGAATGTCCACAGCTGTCAGCTCTCTAGGACAGGGCCACAGTAGAAGATGTTGGCCCGTGTGGACAGCAGGATTTTCCAGCTAAGCACTCAGACTAATTTCCCACAGCCCAGCGCACACTTGCCCAAATCAATTGACACACATCTTGGACTAATGGACCAAGACACAGCTATTATATTGTTTTGGATGTTTTAGAGACCATTCAAACTTGAAACAACCCAATAAATGTGCAGTGGTACTGCAGTTTGGTTTATGGCTTCAATACACTTTGTAATTGAATTGAGTCTCCTATCACTCTTTGATCGAAGAGTATTCAGTGCAATGACAAGAGTCAGACTATATGGTACACGGTTGGAATAAAAGGGAAACGAACCTCTGACTATTTAATATAAACAGATTAGTATGATCTGATTAGGCACATGGTAGTTACTCACACTGTTGCTGTTTCTCCTGATGGTAGGAAATGTACAGTATGTTTCCTATGTTACGGCCTTACGCTCTTTCTCCAAGCTGTGCTGTGTTGTAGCCAGCTGCAGTGAATGGTGCCAAACAGTAGCTATAGCTGTGGGGGTTGAGCTTGTTTGAACCTGTTACCTATCTGCATATGGGAAAGACATCTAATCACAACCACGACCAAAAACAGATTGCAAAACAATATCACAATGTAAGGAGAAACCTTGAAAGCGTTTGCAAAACAAAATAATGGGAAGAGAAGACATTGGGACCTTAAAGACCCATACTAACTGAGTCAGCATGTGTAGCTTAGGTTCTAAACGTCCATGTATGTACAGTTGAAGTCGGAAGTTGACATACACCCCAAATACATTTAAACTCAGTTTTTCACAATTCCTGACATTTAGTCCTAGTAAATATTCCCTGTCTTAGGTCAGTTAGGATCACCACCTTATTTTAAGAAAGTAAAATGTCAGAATAATAGTAGAGAAAATGATTTATTTCAGCTTTTATTTCTTTCATCACATTCCCAGTGGGGCAGGTTTCAATAGACTCACCTTTAAATTGTTTAACTTGGGTCAAACATTTCAGGGAGGTTTCCACAAGCTTCCCTCAATAAGTTGGCTGAATTTTGGCACATTCCTCCTGACAGAGCCGGTGTAACTGAGTCAGGTTTGGAGACTTCCTTGCTCGCACACACTTTTTCAGGTCAGACCACACATTTTCTATAGGATTGAGGTCAGGGTTTTGTGATGGCCACTCCAATACTTTGAGCCATTTTGCCACAACTTTGGAAGTATGCTTGGGGTCATCGTTCATTTGGAAGACCCATTGGCGACCAAGCTTTAACGTACTGGCTGATGTCTTAAGATGTTGCTTCAATATATCCAAATAATTTTCCTACCTCATGATGCTATCTATTTTGTGAAGTGCACCAGTCCCTCCTGCAGCAAAACACCTCCACAACAAGATGCTGCCACCCCCGTGCTTCATGGTTGGGATGGTGTTCTTCGGCTTGCAAGCTTCCCCCTTTTTCCTCCAAACATAACAATGGTCATTATGGCGAAACAGTTCTATTTTTGTTTCATCAGACCAGAGGACATTTCTCCAAAGAGTACGATCTTAATCCCCATGTGCAGCTACAAAATGTAGTCTGTCTTTTTTATGGTGGTTTTGGAGCAGTGGCTTCTTCCTTGTTGAGCGGCCTTTCAGGTCATGACGATATAGGACTTGTTTTACTGTGGATATAGATACTTTTGTACCCGTTTCCTCCAGCATCTTCACAAGGTCCTTTGCTGTTTTTCTGGGATTGATTTGCACTTTTCGCACCAAAGTACATTCAATTCTAGGAGACAGAACGCGTCTCCTTCCTGAGCGGTATGACGGCTGTGTGGTCCCATGGCGTTTATACTTGCGTACTGTTGTTTGTACAGATGAACGTGGTACCTTCAAGCGTTTGGAAATTGCTCCCAAGGATGAATCAGACTTGTGGTGGTCTACAGTTTTTTTTCTGAGGTCTTGGCTGATTTCTTTTGATTTTGAGAAGCACTGAGTTTGTAGGTAGGCCTTGAAATACATCCACAAGTACACCTTCAACTGACTCAAATGATGTCAATTAACCTATAAGAAGCTTCTAAAGCCATGACATAATTTTCTGGAATTTTCCAAGCTGTTTAAAGGCACAGTCAATTTAGTGTATGTAAACTTCTGACCCACTGGATTTGTGATACAGTGAATTATAAGTGAAATAATCTGTCTGTAAACAATTTTTGGAAAAAGTAGATGCCCTAACTGACTTGCCCAAACTATAGTTTGTTAACAAGAAATGTGTGGAATGGTTGAAAAAAGAGTTTTAATGACTCCAACATAAGTCTATGTAAACTTCCGACTTCAACCAAAATGTACTTCCAATATGACACAGGAAAACATTGTAGAATAATTTGCCAGTCTCCAGTGTCGTCTATGTGTCTGTGTGACACGCAGCCGAGCTGTAGTCTGGCTGGTAACCGTAGAGCCAGTTGGGCACCATCTGCCCTGACTCCCTCCCTGCTTCTCATGTCCATGGGAGCGGAGCCAGCTGTGTGGTGAGTACTCTCGCTCTCCCCCTCTCTCTCAAACAGACAGTCTGTCATGCTCTCCTTCCGTCAATGTGATAACACCGCATCACATCCAATCTCATCAAATAAAACTCCATCTATCGCATCGCATTTCCTCTGAGCTAGCCAGGGCCCCCATACCAAAACAACACACATGGATGCATGTTTTCTAGGTGAGTGTATTAGGCCTGTTGAAGAGGAATACATGTATAGTACATGCATCATCCATCATTTTTGTGCCTGAATTCACCCGTCTGTTGGATCAGAAACGGACAAACAGACAAGCCAGCTCATCCCTCTATTTCACTCACACTGCCATGGAAGACCTCCCTCACTCTACTGTGGTGGATAATGCTGAGGAAATAGAAGTAAATTGAGCCAACAGGTCTAGTCACAGTGCTGCTATCCCACTGGGCACACACTGGTTGAATCAACGTTGTTTCCAAGTCATTTCAATGAAATTACGTTGATCAATGTGGAATAGACGTTGAATTGATTTCCGTGCCCAGTGGGATAGACAGCCTCCTTTCTCCCCCGGGGGGACGGGCGCAGAGAGAATACCACCCCCATTTGTTCCATTATTGCCACCCTTTTACCATTCCCTCCTTTCTTTATAAAGGCATGTCACGCAGCATAATGAGGCAGGACTTTTTCAAAAGATTTGAAAAAGCACCCAAAAGGACAAAAGAAATCCCTCTTCAGAGTGGAGGGGTGGAGTGGAGGCACTCGGGGTAAAGATGCCCAGGGAAGGCTTTATTCTTTTGTAATTAACATGCGGAAGTCAGAGACTTGAAACATCCATTAAAAGCCAAGGTATTTTTCTTTTTATTATTTGCAAAGCCGTGACTACACTGCATATCTGGTACTGCTTTAACTCCCTATTTCCCCCGGCCTAGCTTATCAGCCCTGATAATAGAGTTAGAAGTCAACTGTGACCTCAGTACCTTTATTCCCTCCTGCCGCTGTTTTTAGATTTGATCTCCTCACAAGGTTCTCTCTTTCATCATGGTGACTGTCCCCTCTCTTCCTGCGTAAGAGGGGAAATAAAGCAAGCTAGAAACAGTATGCAACAGACAAAACATTTCTGACTGTCTATCTCTACCTTGATCACACACACAGTTTAAAGGTGCAATATGCAGAAATTGCAATTCCTGGTTGCTAAAACTCATTTCAGTTTATGTGACAAAACAAGCAGTCGTTGTGTGGAGAATCATTGTACCATCTAAACCGCTGTGAAATATTTTTTCCATTACCACAAATATTATATTTTCAGCTGTTTGAAGCTGGTGTACAAAACCAGAAGTAAAAGATGCAAAAGCTAAATGTAAGAACAGAAAATATAGAAATAGCGCACATAGAACAGATCTACCGCACCTTAGACTTGCTTTCCATGACAAAGTCAGATCTATAACTCACATTTCTATGTGAATTTAGTAAGGTAGCCCAAAAAGTTACATATTGCACCTTTAATTATAATTACTCCACTGCATCACAGATTTACTGATAAAGTTACATAATAATACATATCTAGTTGCTCTTCCTGTGATTCAGAAATAGAAAGCAGCCGGACAAATAAAGCTTAATGTTTTTATCCCAGCTAAAATGATCATCTGTGGTAGGAGTGTCAGTGGGCCTAAATAACAGCTTATTTAACAGCTGTGGTAGATGGCACCATCTAGTGTTCACTGATGATGTAACATCACACAGTAAACGACGACGGGCTCATAGTAATGGCTGGAAAGCAATTAATGGCATGGTATCAAATACATCAAACACATGGTTTCATGTTGTTGATACCATGCCATTTACTCCATTCACGCCGTTATTATGAGCCATCCTCCCTTCAGCAGCCTTCTGTGCACCAAGTACATTTTTCCCATCCCAGAGAACCCCTCAAGTACCCCCTCAGGTGCATTTTACCAGTAAGCCTAGGTCTCACCACTCATCGTTACTCTGCGAATTCAACCTCACGAAGGCTGATTTAGATTCATTTCTTTCCACCTCTTTTTTTCCACTCTTTTCCTCTTTTGAGTTTGCTGGAGATACAACAGTGGTAGGCCCGATCACCGACAACGACGAGACAGCCTATAGGGAGGAGGTCAGAGACCTGGCAGGGTGGTGCCAGAATAACAACCTATCCCTCAACGTAACCAAGACCAAGGAGATGATTGTTGACTACAGGAAAAGGAGCACCGAGCACGTCCCCATTCTCATCGACGGGGCTGTAGTAGACCCCAGCCACCCCAGTCATAGACTTTTCACTCTACTACCGCATGGCAAACGGTGCCAGAGTGCCAAGTCTAGGACAAAAAGGCTTCTCAACAGTTTTTACCCCCAAGCCATAAGACTTGGCACTCCAAATGGTTACCTGGACTATTTGCATTGTGTGCCTCCTCCCAACCCCTCTTTTACTCTGCTGCTACTCTCTGTTTATCTTATATGCATAGTCACTTTAACTATACATTAATGTACATAATACCTCAATTGGCCCAACCAACCAGTGCTCCCGCACATTGGCTAACTGGGCTATCTGCATTGTGTCCCACCACCCGCCAACCCCTCTTTTTACACAACTGCTACTCTCTGTTCATCATATATGCATAGCACTTTAACCATACCCACATGTACATACTACCTCAATAAGCCTGACTAACCGATGTCTGTATATAGCCCTGCTACTCTTATTTTCAAATGTCTTTTTACTGTTGTTTTGTTTCTTTACTTACCTACACACACACACACACTTTTTTCTCTGTACTATTGGTTAGAGCCTGTAAGTAAGCATTTCACTGTAAGGTATATTACCTGTTGTATTGGGCCACATCACAAATAAACTTTGATTTGACTTCACCCTTTCCCAGCCCCCTCCCACTTACAAGTAAGACAATGTGCTTGATCTGATATTTACCAGAGTAATATTGTCATGTTTGTCATTTATTATCATGTCTTGTCCCTGTGCTCCCCATTCTATTCGTTTCCCTCTGCTGGTCTTATTAGGTTCTTTCCCTCTTTCTATCCCTCTCTCTCCCCCTCCCTCTCTCACTCTCTCGCTCTCTCTTCTCTCTATCGTTCCGTTCCTGCTCCCAGCTGTTCCTATTCCCCTAATCATCATTTAGTCTTCCCACACCTGTTCCCGATCCTTTCCCCTGATTAGAGTCCCTATTTCTTCCTTTGTGTTCCGTTCCTGTCCCGTCGGTTCCTTGTTTAGAATTCACCGTGCTGTGATTGTGTATCGCCCTGTCCTGTCGTGTTTTTGCCTTCATCAGATGCTGCGTCGGTGAGTGGGGGGGTACTGTCATGTTTGTCATTTATTATCATGTCTTGTCCCTGTGCTCCCCATTCTATTCGTTTCCCTCTGCTGGTCTTATTAGGTTCTTTCCCTCTTTCTATCCCTCTCTCTCCCCCTCCCTCTCTCACTCTCTCGCTCTCTCTTCTCTCTATCGTTCCGTTCCTGCTCCCAGCTGTTCCTATTCCCCTAATCATCATTTAGTCTTCCCACACCTGTTCCCGATCCTTTCCCCTGATTAGAGTCCCTATTTCTTCCTTTGTGTTCCGTTCCTGTCCCGTCGGTTCCTTGTTTAGAATTCACCGTGCTGTGATTGTGTATCGCCCTGTCCTGTCGTGTTTTTGCCTTCATCAGATGCTGCGTGTGAGCAGGTGTCTCCGTCAGCTACGGCCTGCGCCTACCCGGGACCTGCAGTCTGTGGCCGCTTCTCCTGTTATTCCCTCTACAGACTAGAGGATTTCTGTTATTCCCTGTTTGGACATTTCCTGTTAAGGATTCAGGATTTGTCGTTTTCTGTTTGGACTTGAATAAACTCTGTTTCTGTTAAGTCGCTTTTGGGTCCTCTTTCACCTGCATGACAGAAGGAACCGACCAAGGAATGGACCCAGCGACTTCAGACGCTCACTGCCGTCAAGATCCAAGGAGCCATGCTCGGCAGACACGAGCAGGAATTGTCTGCTGCTCGCCATGCCGTGGAGAACCTGGCCGCTCAGGTTTCCGACCTCTCTGGACAGTTCCAGAGTCTACGTCTCGTGCCACCTGTTACTTCCTGGCCTGCCGAGCCTCCAGAACCTAGGGTTAATAACCCACCTTGCTACTCCGGGCAGCCCACTGAGTGCCGCTCCTTTCTCACGCAGTGTGAGATTGTGTTCTTCTCCAACCCAACACATACTCTAGAGAGAGCTCGGGTTGCTTACGTCATTTCACTCCTTACTGGCCGGGCTCGAGAATGGGGCACAGCTATCTGGGAGGCAAGGGCTGATTGCTCTAACAAGTTCCAGAACTTTAAAGAGGAGATGATTCGGGTTTTTGACCGTTCAGTTTTTGGTAGGGAGGCTTCTAGGGCCCTGGCTTCCTTATGCCAAGGTGAACGGTCCATAACGGATTATTCTATTGAGTTTCGCACTAGTGAGTGGAACGAGCCGGCGCTGCTCGCTTTTTCTGGAGGGACTCACGCAGTGGTTAAGGATGAGATTCTCTCCCGGGAGGTTCCTTCAGATGTGGACTCTTTGATTGCTCTCGCCATCCGCATAGAACGACGGGTAGATCTTCGTCACCGGGCTCGTGGAAGAGAGCTCGCATCAACGGTGTTTCCCTGCTCCGCATCGCAACCATCTCCCTCCTCTGGCTTTGAGACTGAGCCCATGCAGCTGGGAGGGATTCGCATCTCGACTAAGGAGAGGGAACGGAGGATCACCAACCGCCTGTGCCTCTATTTTGCTGGACATTTTGTTAATTCATGTCCAGTAAGAGGCCAGAGCCCATCAGTAAGCGGAGGGCTACTGGTGAGCGCTACTACTCAGGTCTCTTCATCTAGATCTTGTATTTATCTACGCTGGACCGGTTTTTGCAGTGCCTTGATTGACTCTGGGGCTGAGGGTTGTTTCATGGACGAAGCATGGGTTCGGAAACATAACATTCCTTTCAGACCGTTAGACAAGCCTACGCCCATGTTTGCCTTAGATGGTAGTCATCTTCCCAGTATCAAATTTGAGACACTACCTTTAACTCTCACAGTATCTGGTAACCACAGTGAGACTATTTCTTTTTTGATTTTCCGTTCACCGTTTACACCTGTTGTTTTGGGTCCTCTTTCACCTGCATGACAAATATTCACTCTCTCTCTCCCAAGACTCTCTCTTCTTCTATCCTATAATCTCTCCTGTCTCTGCCTCTTCGACCCTACTCTCTTCCCTTTCCACGTCCTTTGACTCTTACTGTCCCCTTTCCCCACTTTCGGTTCGACCCTCCCCCCTTCCTGTTCTGTGGCTGAGTGACTCACTGCATGCTCACAGAATAGGGCTGGGGGCAGCTGAGTGAAAATAGGGGAAACTAAACTTCTGGCCACTCCCCCACTAACTTCTCCTCCTATGTATTCACTGCTAAAAGCACTTTCTGTCACTCTAAATTTCAATCTTCTGCTTTAAATCCTGGGAAACTTTTTTCTACTTCCTCCTCCCTAGAATCAGTGGTGAGAAGCTGCTCATACCTACTGCTTTTCAGTTTGAGTATTACTCAACGTTTCACGTTCTAGAGGAACACAAAGACTATAGGAAAAGCTAACATTTCTGTTAACAGAAAGGTAAGAATAACATAATTGTATTTAATTTTTTTCTTTTTTTGGGGGGGGGGGATATTTCCAAGGAAATAGATATATTTGTTCTCATAGCTTCTTTGTTGAACAGACTGTTGATGTTCAATTATCATGCTCACCGCCACAGGCTTACCTAGTACAAATAAATAGATTGTTATACTGCTCTGATTATGTCTAGATCTAAAATGGTGAATGTTCCCGAACTGCTGCTGCTGAGTTTTCAGCACCTGGATTCAGGCGAGCTGGAGACATTTCAGTGGTACTTAAAGGGGCATGTGTTGGATGGATTTCCTAGCATCCCAAAGAGCCAGCTGGAGAATGCTAACAGACAGGTCACCGTGGATAAGATGGTGGAGAGTTACAGCGATGAGGGAGCTGTGCAAATCACACTGGATATCCTGAGGAAAATGAGGCTGAACAATCTCGCAGAAAATTTTGAGAAGAACTACAAAGCAGGTAATACAGAAGTTTGTAGAACTGGTTTGGCGATACCTGTATTGACTGACTGAAGAACGTTTGAAAGTGGCTTTATTAGTAGAGCTAAACCTAAGGAATATTTTATTTTAGTGCAGTGATTCTCAATAATGCTTACCATATCATGTTATTATGTAGCAATCTCTCGGAAGCGGTTATGGAAGCAGGCTGAGAGGGATGAACTGAATGAGGAGGTACCAAGCGGCTCATATGAACTGTGAGAGAAGCTCTTTAGGTCATGTATAGCATACTTTTTCTGAACTGATTGTCATGAATATAGGAGCACGTGTTGTGGTGGTGTAGGGGAGCAGAGCAGTGATTGACTGTTTCCTGTGTCCAGTTCATCTGTGTCTGATAGGAAGCGTGGTCGTCTGATGTCTGTGACCTCTAGGCTGGGGGAAGAGCTGGAGGATCTGGGCAAGAAGGTAAGCCTAGTGCCATTTCTGAGGGGTCAAGTGTAATTCTGAATAAACCACATATCTAGATCACAGTATTCTCTGCTGACTGCTATATACATAATGCAGTGTGTGTGTGTGTGTGTGTGTGTGTGTGTGTGTGTGTGTGTGTGTGTGTGTGTGTGTGTGTGTGTGTGTGTGTGTGTGTGTGTGTGTGTGTGTGTGTGTGTGTGTGTGTGTGTGTGTGATGTCGCCAATAGGGATTCACTTCACTTCTAGTCTCTAGGAAACTGTGCGGTATTATGTTTTTTATGTATTATTTATTACATTGTTAGCCCATAAAATCTTAAGTGTTATACCATACAACCGGGAAGAACTATTGGATATTAGAGAGACGTCAACTTACCAGCACAACCAGCACTACGACCAGGAATACGACTTTCCCAAAGAAGGTCCTTTGTCTGCACCTCCCAGGGCATTTGAACTGAATCCAGAGGCCGACTAAAAACAACCCTGCCGGAGGAGAGGGTGCCAGAGCGGTCTTCGGATGCACTAACACCACCCACCGCTCCCGAATATATTACTCTCTAATGTCCAGTCCCTAGTTAACAAAGTCGACGAAATCTGGGCAAGAGTTGCTTTCCAAAGAGATATCTGAGATTGTAACATACTCTGTTTTACGGAAACATGGCAATCTGGGGACATGCTGTCGGAGTCCATACAGCCAACAGGACTTTCAGTGCATTGCGCTGACAGGAATAAACATCTTTCCAGTAAGAAGAAAGTCGGGGTGTATGTTTCATGATTAACAACTCATGGTGTAATTGTAACAACATACAGGAAGTCAAGTCCTTTTGTTCACATGGCCTAGAGTTCCTCACAATCAAATGCTGAACATAGAACATATTATCTCCCAAGAGAACTCTCCTCGGTTATCGTAACAGCCATGTATATCCCCTCGCAAGCGGATATCAAGACGGCCATCAAGGAACTTCACTGGACTTTATGCAAACTGGAAACCATATATCCCGAGGCTGTATTTATTGCAGCTGGGGATTTTAATAAAGCTAATTTGAGAACAAGGCTACCTAAATTCTATCAGCATATCGATTGCTGTACACAAGCAATTAACACACTCGACTATTGCTACTCTAACTTCCGCGATGCATACAAGGCCCTCCTCCACCCTCCTTTTGGCAAATCTGACCATGACTCCATCTTGCTCCCCTCCTATAGGCAGAAACTAAAACAGGAAGCACCTGTGCTTAGTTCTATACAATGCTGTTCTGACCAATTGGATTGCACGCTTGGAATCACGTGGACTGGGATATGTTCCGGGTAGCCTCAGATAATAACATTGACGTATATGCTGACTCGGTGAGCGAGTTATAAGGAAGTGTATCGGAGATGTTGTACCCATTGTTGTTGTGACTATTAAAACCTTCCCTATCCAGAAACCGTGGATTGATGGCAGCATTATGCTGAAAGTGCATACCATCGTGTTTAATCATGGCAAGGAGACTGGAAATATGATCAAATACAAACAGTGTAGTTATTCCCTCCGTAAGGCAAACACAGAGACAAAGTGGAGTCGCATTTCAATGGCTCAAACACGAGACGTATGTGGCAGGGTCTACAGACAATCATGGATTACAAAAAGAAAACCAGCGGACATCGACGTCTTGCTTCCAGACAAATTAAACAACTTCTTTGCGCACTTTGAGGACAATGTAGTGCTACCGACGCGGCCCGCTACCAAAACCTGCGGGCTCTCCTTCTCCATGTCCGACGTGAGTAAAACATTTAAACGTGTTAACACTCGCAACGGCATCCAGACGTCATCCCTCGCCGTGTCCTCAGAGCATGCGCAGACCAGCTGGCTGGTGTGTTTACGGACATATTCAATCAATCCCTATCTCAGTCTGCTGTCCCCACATGCTTCAAGATGGCCACCATTGTTCCTGTTCCCAAGAAAGCTAAGGTAACTGAACTAAATGACTATCGCCCTGTAGCAAACACTTCTGTCATCATGAAGTGCTTTGAGAGTCTAGTCAAGAATCACATCACCTCTACACTACCTGTCATCCTAGACCCACTTCAATTTGCTTACTGCTCCAATAGGTCCACAGATGATGCAATCGCCATCACACTGCAAACTGCCCTGTCCCACCTGGAGAAGAGGAATACCTATGTAAGAATGCTGTTCATTGACTAGAGCCAAGCATTCAACACCATTGTACCCTCCAAACTCAACCCTGCCCTGTGGGGCCCCAAAAGGGTGCGCTCTCAGCCCCCTTCTGTACCCCCTGTTCACCCACGATTGCGTGGCCATGCACACCTCCAACTCCATCATCAAGTTTGTAGACGACACAACAGTGGTAGGCTTGATTACCAACAATGACAAGACAGCCTACAGGGAGGAGGTGAGGGCCCTCGGAGTGTGGTGTCAGGAAAATAACCTCTCACTCAATGTCAGCAAAACAAAAGAGATGATCATTGACTTCAGGAAACAGCAAAGGGAGCACCCCCCTATCCACATCGACAGGACAGCAGTGGAGAAGGTGGAAAGTTTTAAGTTCCTCCGTGTTCATATCACCGACAAACTGAAATGGTTCACGCACACAGACAGTGTGGCGAAGAAGGCGCAACAGTACCTCTTCAACCTCAGGAGGCTGACAAAAATGTGGCTTGTCACCGAAAACCCTCACTAATATTTACAGGTACACAATTGAGAGCATCCTGTCGGGCTGTATCACCGCCTGGTACGGCAACTGCACCGCCTACAACCACAAGGCTTTCCAGAGGGTGGTGCGGTCTGCACAACACATCACCCGGGGGCAAAGTACCTGTCCTCCAGTTCACACTGCTTCCAACCAGAAGGCGAGGTCAGTAAAAGTGCATCAAAGCTGAGAGATTGAAAAACGGCTTCTATCTCAAGTCCATCAGAATGTTAAACAGCCACATTCGCACTGGCATAGAGAGGAGGCTGCCTACCTACAGACTTGATGTCATCGGCCTCATTAATACATGGAATACTAGTCATTTTAATAATGCCACTTTAAGAATGTTTACATATCTTACATTACTCATCTCATATGTATCTAATGTCTACTGTATCCGTCATTATCTATTCTTTACTATCTATTGCAGCTTAGCCGCTCTGTCACTGCTCATCCTTATATTATACTTATATATTCTTACCCCGTTCCTTTGCTAGATTGTGTGTATTAGGTTTTGTTGTAGAATTGGTTAGATATTAGGTTTTGTTGTGGAATTGTTAGATATTACCTGTTAGATACTGCTGCACTGTCAGATCTAAAGTCAGCAAAAAAAGGAACATCCTCTCACTGTCAACTGCGATAATTTTCAGCAAACTTAACATGTAAATATTTGTATGAACATAACAAGATTCAACAACTGAGACATAAACTGAACAAGTTCCACAGACATGTGACTAACAAAAATGGAATAATGTGTCCCTGAACAAAAGCGGGGTCAAAATCAAAAGTAACAGTCAGTATCTGGTGTGGCCACCAGATGCATTAAGTACTGCAGTGCATCTCCTCCTCGTGGACTGCACCAGATTTGCAAGTTCTTGCTGTGAGATATTACCCCACTCTTCCACTAAGGCACCTGCAAGTTCTGGGGGAAATGGCCCTAGCCCTCACCCTCTGATCCAACAGGTCCCAGACGTGCTCAATGGGATTGAGATCCGGGCTCTTCGCTGGCCATGGCAGAACACTGACATTCCTGTCTTGAAGGAAATCACACACAGAACGGGCAGTATGGCTGGTGGCATTGTCATGCTGGAGGGTCATGTCAGGATTAGCCTGCAGGAAGTGTACAACATGAGGGAGGAGGATGTTTTCCCTGTAACGCACAGCGTTGAGATTTTCTGCAATGACAACAAGTTCAGTCCAATGATGCTGTGACACACCACCCCAGAACATGACGGACCCTCCACCTCCAAATTGATCCCGCTCCAGACTACAGGCCTCGGTGTAAGACTCATTCAATCCGACCATCACCCCTGGTGAGACAAAACCGCAACTCGTAAGTGAAGAGCACTTTTGTCAGTCTTGTCTAGTCCAGTGACGGTGGGTTTGTGCCCATAGTCGACGCTGTTGCCGGTGATGTCTGCTGAGGACCTGCCTTACAACAGGCCTACAAGCCCTCAGTCCAGCCTCTCTCTGCCTATTGCGGACAGTCTGAGCACTGATGAAGGGATTGTGCGTTCCTGGTGTAACTCTGGCAATTGTTGTTGCAATCCTGTACCTGTCCCGCAGTTGTGATTTTCGGATGTACCGATCCTGTGCAGGTGTTGTTACACATGGTCTGCCACTGCGAGGACGATCAACTATCGGCCCTGTCTCCCTGTAGCGCTGTCTTCGGCGTCTCACAGTACATTCATTGCAATTTATTGCCCTGGCCACATCTGCAGTCCTCATGCCTCCTTGCAGCATTCCTAAGGCACGTTCACGCAGATGAGAGACCCTGGGCATCTTTCTTTTGGTGTTTTTCAGTCAGTAGAAAGGTCTCTTTAGTGTCCTAAGTTTTCATAAATGTGATCTTAATTGCCTATCGTCTGTAAATTGTTAGTTTCTTAACGACCGTTCCACAGGTGCATGTTCATTAATTGTTTATGCTTCATTGAACAAGCATGGGGAAACAGTGTTTAAACCCTTTACAAAGAACATCTGTGAAGTAATTAATATTGTTATGAATTATCTTTGAAAGACAGGGTCCTTAAAAAGTAACGTTTCTTTTTCTGCTGTGTTTAGAAGCATAAGCATTTCGCTACACTTGCAATAATATCTGCTAACCATGTGTATGTGACCAATAAACTTTGATTTGATTTTGTGTATGTGTGTGTGTAGACACAGGCTGAGTGGGATGAGCTGATCAGAGACTCATCTGGAATGTAAGTGTATCCGAAAATTATTTTCCTGAGCTAAGTGAAAGAAATATGGAACACAGCATTCTGAGGTGGTGTAGAGGAGCAATGTGTGAGTTGACTGTTTTGGTGTCTAGGTTGGCCCCGTCTAGGGTGGAGCATAATCAACTGGAGATCACTAGGCTGAAGGAGAAGCAGAAGGAACTGATCATGAAGGTAAGACTTGGCCATGTCTGAGGTGTCAAGCATAATTGTGAGTAAACCACATACAGGAAGTGCAGTATGCTGCACCGTGTGTGTGTGTGTGTGTGTGTGTGTGTGTGTGTGTGTGTGTGTGTGTGTGTGTGTGTGTGTGTGTGTGTCAGTGACGTGAGGTCGGTGGCTGGCTTGGCACTGTCTATTATCAAAGCCAGATTTACTCACAAATAAACTTTGCTGAAGCCCAAGTTCACCATACAACATATACAGTTGAAGTCAGAAGTTTACATACACCTTAGCCAAATACATTAAACTCAGTTTTTCACAATTCCTGACATTTAATCCAAGTAAAAATTCCCTGTCTTAGGTCAGTTAGAATCACCACGTTATTTTAAGAATGTGAAATATCAGAATAATTGTATAGAGAATGATTTATTTCAGCTTTTATTTCATTCCCAGTGGGTCAGAAGTTAACATACACTCAGTCAGTATTTGGTAGCATTGCCTTTAAAGTGTTTAACTTGGGTCAAATGTTTTGGGTAGCCTTCCACAAGCTTCCCACAATAAGTTGGGTGTATTTTGGCCCATTCCTCCTGACAGAGCTGGTGTAACTGAGTCAAGTTTGTAGGCCTCTTTGCTTGCATTGACGTCTTTGTGATGGCCACTCCAATAGCTTGACTTTGTTGTCCTTAAGCCATTTTGCCACAACTTTGGAAGTATGCTTGGGGTCATTGTCCATTTGGAAGACCCATTTGCGACCATGCTTTAACTTCCTGACTGATGTCTTGAGATGTTGCTTCAATATATCCACATCATATTCCTTCCTCATGACGCCATTTATTTTGTCAAGTGCACCAGTCCCTCCTGTAGCAAAGCACCCCCCCAAACATGATGCTGCCATCCCAGTGCTTCACGGTTGGGATGGTGTTCTTTGGCTTGCAAGCCTCCCCCTTTTCCTCCAAACACAACGATGGTCATTATGGCCAAACAGTTCTATTTTCTTTTCATCAGACCAGAGGACATTTCTCCAAAAAGTATGATCTTTGCCCCCATGTGCAGTTGCAAACCATAGTCTGGCTTTTTTATGGCAGTTTTGGAGCAGTGGCTTCTTCCTTGCTGAGCGGCCTTACAGGTTATGTCGATATAGGACTCATTTCATTGTGGATATAGATACTTTTCTACCTGTTTCCTCCAGCGTCTTCACAATGTCCTTTGCTGTTTTTCTGGGATTGATTTACACTTTTCGCACCAAAGTACATTCATCTCTAGGAGACAGAACACGTTTTCTTCCTGAGCGGTATGATGGCTGCGTGGTCCCATTGTGTTTATACTTGTATACTATTGTTTGTACAGATGAATGTGATACCTTCAGGCATTTGGAAATTGCTCCCAAGGACAAACCAGACTTGTGGAGGTCTCCAATGTTTTTTTCTGAGGTCTTGGCTGATTGCTTTTGATTTTCCCATGATGTCAAGCAAAGAGGCACTGAGTTTGAAGGTAGGCCTTAAAATACATCCACAGATACACCTCCAATTGACTCAAATGATACCAATTAGCCTATCAGAAGCTTCTAAAGCCATGACATCATTGTCTGGAAATTTCCAAGCTGTTTAAATGCAGTCAACTTAGTGTATGTAAACTTCTGACCCACTGGATTTGTGATACAGTGAATTATAAGTGAAATAATCTGTCTGTAAACAACTGTTGGAAAAATTACTTGTGTCATGCACAAAGTAGATGTCCTAACCGACTTGCCAAAACTCTAGTTTGTTAGCAAGAAATCTGGGGAGTGATTGAAAACGAGTTGTAATGACTCCAAACTAAGTGTATGTAAACTTCCGACTTCAACTGTAGCTCCAACAACGAGTGACATACACTCGTAGGCTACTTACTGAAATTGACCATTTTCACTAAATGAAGGCCTAAATACTAATGTTACCAAGGTACACAAGCGATAGCCTCCAATGGCCGCATATTTTATATCATCTGACAAAATGAAACTGGTCAACTCAGCTCAGTCATAAACATTACAACAAAATTGTTGAAGGTTCTAACGAAATATCCATATCAACAATCAAAATGACTGAAAAATAGTGTCATCAAAACGAAGTTCTAGCTTGATAAATCAAACACAAACATGAAAAACAAATGCTAGGTTCTGAACAATCTCAGTAAAAACTCAAATGGACAACTAGAAAAAGCTCAAACTAAGTTTATTTACCCACTGGGTCATACAGCTGCAAAGACAAAGCATGATTACATAAGCACATATATTTATAACCTTCTAATAAGTGTGGTCAATTCCTTACACAAACGCATTCCTCACTCCTCCCTATTTCCGCAGCCGGTCTGCCTTAGAGACTAACAAATGCCTTTCACCTCTCTCAGAAACCCGGAGCAGAATATGAATCTTCTGCTCTCCATAACTTTCCATATTCCTAGTTCCCATCTACCCTTCATTGACCCCAACATATACATTCCTTATACATGTAAAGTAATGAATGCGTTATAGTATGGTGACATGATCCAGTGCATTTCAAGCTAGAGTCTAACACAAAGCAATGGGCACGGTATAAACAGCTGATCAGCAAATGAAGAAAATGACAGATATTAAGCAATAGATAAACCAGCATAATGCATTGAAATAAAGGGCATTATCAAGGTAAACAAAGCAAACTCAACCAAACAAGGCCAAGAATTAGGATAGTAAGCTAGCAAGGACAATCTTCTAGAAAGGTAGCTGAGTCCGGGGCCAGGATTCAGCACTGCTGAACTGTCACGATCATCTAATGAATTAACGGACCAAGGCGTAGCGTACGTAGAGTTCCACATGTTTATTAAATGAAACTAACAAAAACAATAAAGAGCAACGAAACGTGAAGCAAATGCAGTGCTCACAGGCATCAACACAAAAACAAGGTCCCACAAAAACCCAGTGGGAAAAGGCTGCCTAAATATGATTCCCAATCAGAGACAACGATAGACAGCTGCCTCTGATTGGGAGCCATACCAGGCCAACATAGAAATACAAAAACTAGAGTACCCACCCTAGTCACACCCCGACCTAACCAAATAGAGAATAAAAGGCTCTCTAAGGTCAGGGCGTGACAGTACCCCCCCCCCCCCAAGGGGAGGACTCCGGCCGCAAAACGTGACTCTATATAGGGGAGGGTCCGGGTGGGCATCTAGCCTCGGTGGCGGCTCCGGTGCGGGACGTAGACCCCGCTCCACTCGCAGATCCGTCAGCTTCGCCGGAGGCTCCGGACCGTAGATCACCGCCAAAGGCTCTGGACCGTAGATCGCCGCAGGAGGCTCCGGACCGTAGATCGCCGCAGGAGGCTCCGGACTGGGAGCCCCCGCTGGAGTCTCCGGACTGGGAACCCCGGCTGGAGGCTCCGGACTGGGAACCCCCGCTGGAGGCTCCAGACTGAGAACCCCCGCTGGAGGCTCCGGACTGGGAACCCTCGCTGGAGGCTCCGGACTGGGAACCCTCGCTGGAGGCTCCGGACTGGGAACCCTCGCAGGAGGCTCCGGACTGGGAACCCTCGCAGGAGGCTCCGGACTGGGAACCCTCGCAGGAGGCTCCGGACTGGGAACCCTCGCAGGAGGCTCTGGACTGGGGACACGCACTTCAGGGAGAGTGCGAGGAGCAGGCACAAGACGTACCTGTCTGGGAAGGTGCACTTGAGGGAGAGTGTGAGGAGCAGGCACAGGACGTACCTGACTGGGAAGGCGCACTTGAGGGAGAGTGTGAGGAGCAGTCCACAGGATGTACCGGACTGGGGACACGCACTTCAGGGAGAGTGCGAGGAGGAGGCACAGGACGTACTGGATGGGGGACATGCACTTCAGGGAGAGTACGAGGAGGAGGCACAGGACGTACTGGGCTGTGGCGGCACACTGGAGACCTGGTGCGTAGAACCGGCACAAATTGGACCGGAACAATGACACACTTCGCACAGCGAGTGCGGGCACAACTTGTACCGGAACGGTGACACACACTTCAGGGCGAGTGCGTGGAGGAGACACAGGACGTACCAGACTGGGGAGGCGCACTGGAGGCCAGGTGCGTGAAACTAGTGCAGATGACACCGGACTGGTGTCACGCTCCTCAGCACGCCCACTCTGCAGCACTCTCATCACCACCACCTCTCTCCGGAATCTTTCGAGTACCTCCTTCGACTCCCTGACGGTCTCTGGCTCATTCCTCTGCTTCGCCGACCATCCCATGTGTCCCCCCAAAAAACCTTTTTGAGGCTGCTTCTTGGGCCTTCGTCGTGGCTGTGAAACCCCGGTGCCGTCGCTGTCCCTCCTTCGCTGCTTCCCCCTGCTTCCATGGCAGGCTTTTGTCTCTTGCCATTATTTCGACCCAAGTCCAGGATGTCCTCCACTCCTGGCTTTCCTTCCAGGCCCAGGATCCCTGCTCCTCCTGGGCACGCCGCTTGTTCCGTGGGTGGTGAGATCTTCTGTCACGATCGTTATAATGAATGTCGGACCAAGGCACAGTGTACGTAGAGTTCCACATGTTTATTAAACGAAACTCACAAAAACAATAAAGAGCAACGAAACGTGAAGCAAATGCAGTGCGCACAGGCATCAACACAAAAACAAGATCCCACAAAAACCCAGTGGGAAAATGCTGCCTAAATATGATCCCCAATCAGAGACAACGATAGACAGCTGCCTCTGATTGGGAACCATACCAGGCCAACATAGAAATACAAAAACTAGAGTACCCACCCTAGTCACACCCCGACCTAACCAAATAGAGAATAAAAGGCTCTCTAAGGTCAGGGCGTGACATGAACGGACACCCATCTACACACAATACCCCATAATGACAACGTGAAAACATGTTTTTAGAAATGTATGCAAATTTATTGAAAATGTAATACAGAAATATAAAATGTACATAATAATTAATAGTCTTGAGTCAATACATGTTAAAATCCCCTTCGGCAGTGATTACACCTGTGAGTCTTTCTGGGTAAGTCTCTAAGAGCTTTGCACACCTGGATTGTACAATATTTGCCCATTACTATTTTTTAAATGATTCAAACTCTGTCAAATTGGTTGTTGATCATTGCAAGACAACGATTTTCAAGTCTTGCCATAGATTTTCAAGCAGATTTAAGTCAAAACTGAAACTCGACCACTCAGGAACATTCACTGTCTTCTTGGTAAGTAACTCCAGTGTAGATTTGGCTTTGTGCTTCAGCTTATTGTCCTGATGAAAGGTGAATTAATTTCCCAGTGTCTGGTGGAAAGTTAACTGAACCAATATTTCCTCTAGTGATTTTGCCTGTTCTTAGCTGCATTCTGTTTCTTTTATAACCTAAAAAAACTCCCAGTACTTAACGATTACAAGCATACCTATAACATGATTGCAACCAACAGTATGCTTGAAAATGTGGAGAATGGTACTCAGTAATGTGCTCTATTGGATTTGCCCCAAACATAACACTTTGTATTCAGAACAAAAAGTGAAGTTTTTTTACATGTATTTTGCAAGTATTACTCAGTCCATCCAGGATTTCGCAATTTTTGTTTGTGATTTATGTGACCAAAAATGCTTGATTTTGCGGCAGCTTTTTTTTCACGTTCATTTCATAAAAAGCTATAAAAAGTCATATGTTTTAGTTAATTTTCCTGAAGAAATAGCTCATAATCCTCTCACACATTCACTCAAACACACTTCTCTATCAGGTGTCATGATGTTGGCCTGGGGGATAGGTTTATGACAGTCATAAATACCTCTTCCCCCCTTTTTCCTCTCTCTGACCTACCGAGGTTACATTTAAAAAACCCTTGGTTAACATAGAGATTCTGGGAACATCAGAATGTGGGGGGAAATGAACTATATTCTGGTAATACGAACAATTGAACATATGCGGTGGTACTTAATGAATATGATGTCAGTTTGGTTGTCATCTGAGACATTCTCATCAATTATAGGATGACAAACTCTACAGTGGAAAGTCTACACAGAGTTATCGGATTCACATGGAAATGTTGTTCAATTTAAATGTTTGAATTTGAAATTATTTGTGATGGGACGAAATGTGATTTTAGCTTCTAAAATGTGAGATGTGGGTTTCCATAAGTTAGGGCTGCTCACTCAGTGGCCGCCTCTGTGAAGGGAAATGGGCTATAAAACCTTTCAAACACGCCCTCTTCTCCCTTCCTATATAAGCCTTGACGACAACATAACTTCCTGTTCCGAGGATATGAGGGCGACGGTCCTATATCAGAATGGTTGCGAATGGTATGGTTGCGAATGGTATGAACTTTGAACTCTTATTCACTACAGAAGTGATACCTCCTAGCTGTTGAGTTAGTGACCACAGCTGCAAACGCAGGTTAGGAAGGAACAGACAGAGTATCCGTCTATCACACAACGACGTTACTACAACGTATCCAATTGACAATCAGAGACATTATTCAAAGGACAGAGGACTTGGTTTGGCAACACGGCCTTCCATCTACCACCAACCTACTGAAGCGCAGCTCAGAGTAAATATTTATTGCATTTTCCTTTTCCAAATGGCCGGTAATTTAGAATGCATAAAATACTGTATTTACGATAGTACAGCTTCGCCTTTGTTCCTGTCTTCCTGCTCTTTCACTCAACCCAGCCCCTTTTCCTTTGTGTAACAAGCCGTCATATCTGTTCCGCCCGCTAGGGACGTTTTCCTTTACGACGTAATTTGTAATCAAGTTATGATTAATTGTGTGTATGTGAATTATGTGGGATTAGTTACAGTGGGGCATAAAAGTATTTAGTCAGCCACCAATTGTGCAAGTTCTCCCACTTAAAAAGATAAGAGAGGCCTGTAATTTTCATCATAAGTACACTTCGACTATGACAGAAAAAAATAGAAAAAAATCAAGAAAATCGCATTGTAGGATTTTTAATGAATTTATTTGCAAATTATGGTGGAAAATAAGTATTTGGTCAATAACAAAAGTTTATCTCAATACTTTGTTATATACCCTTTGTTGGCAATGACAGAGGTCAAATGTTTTCTGTAAGTCTTCACAAGTTTTTCAAACTGTTGTTGGTATTTTGGCCCATTTCTCCATGCAGATCTCCTCTAGAGCAGTGATGTTTGGGGGCTGTTGCTGGGCAACACGGACTTTCAAACACTCGTTTGGAGGTTAGATAGCACAGTGTCCAAGGAAGGGCCAGAAGTATACAGAATGGTGTCGTCTGCGTAGAGGTGGATCAGGGAATCGCCCGCAGCAAGAGCAACATCATTTATATATACAGAGAAAAGAGTCGGCCCGATAATTTAACCCTGTGGTACCCCTATAGAGACTGCCAGAGGACTGGACAAATGCATTCTGTCTGCAAAGTAGTTGGTGAACCAGGCAAGGCAGTCATCCGAAAAACCGAGGCTACTGAGTCTGCCGATAAGAATATGGTGATTGACAGAGTCAAAAGCCTTGGCCAGGTCGATGAAGACGGCTGCACAGTACTGTCTGTTATCGCTGGCGGTTATGATATCGTTTAGTACCTTGAGCGTGGCTGAGGTGCACCCGTGACCGGCTTGGAAACCGGATTGCACAGCGAAGAAGGTACGGTGGGATTCGAGATGGTCAGTGATCTGTTTGTTGACTTGGCTTTTAGAAGACCTTAGATAGGCAGGGCAGGATGGATATAGGTCTGTAACAGTTTTGGTCCAGGGTGTCTACCCCTTTGAAGAGGGATATGACCGCGGCAGCTTTCCAATCCTTGGGGATTTCAGATGGTACGAAGGAGAGGTTGAACAGGCTGGTAATAGGGGTTGCGACAATGGTGGCGGACAGTTATAGAGGGTAGAGATTGTCAAGCCCAGCTGATTTGTATGGGTCCAGGTTTTTGCAGCTCTTTCAGAACATCTGCTACATGGATTTGGGTAAAGGTTGGCCGAGGTTGGAGTAGCCAGGAGGAAGGCATGGCCAGCCTTTGAGAAATGCTTGTTGAAGTTTTCGATTATCACAGATTTATCGGTGGTGCCCGTGTTACCTGACCTCGGTGCAGTGGGCAGCTGGGAAGAGGTGCTCTTGTTCTCCATGGACTTTACAGTGTCCCAGAACTTTTTGGAGTTAGAGCTCCAGGATGCAAATTTCTGCTTGAAAAAGCTGGCCTTTGCTTTCCTGACTGACTGCGTGTATTGGTTCCTGACTTCCCTGAACAGTTGCATATCGCGGGGACTATTCGATGCTATTGCAGTCTGCCACAGGATGTTTATGTGCTGGTTGAGGGCAGTCAGGTCTGGAGTGAACCAAGGGCTATATCTGTTTTTAGTTCTGCATTTTTTTGAACGGAGCATGCTTGTCTAAGATGGTGAGTGTCAGGACCCGGTTACGAACCCGGGTCTCCGGAGTGAGAAACAGTCACTTAACCAACTGAGCCACGAATAGTTGGCAGAACCCAGAAGATGAGGCAGACACAGCAGTACTTGAGACGGTGTATTTAATAAAGTAAAAAGTGAAGTTCTTCAGGAAAACATGTAACTCCACAACCTCAAAAGGAATTCCACAAGAACAAAGGTAATCCTCCAAGACAAAAAGGTAAATCCACAAGGTGGAAGGTATAGCACAAAAAGCCTCAAAAAATACTCAAAAACAAACTAACAAGAACAAAAAACAGAATTCCACAAGAGAGTCCACCGGGATCAACAAGAGTTTCACAGAGTACTAGGGCTGGGTGCTAACATACAAACACAGAGCAAAGGACTGAGGAAAACAAAGGGTTTAAATACAATCAGGGGAAACAAGGCACAGGTGCAAATAATAATGGGGATCAAGGGAAAACAAAAGGTCAAAAGGCACAATGGGAGCATCTAGTGACCAAAAACCGGAACAACCCTGGCCAAATCCTGACAGTGAGGAAGTTACTTTAAAGAATGACCAGGCATCCTCAATTGACGGGATGAGGTCAATATCCTTCCAGGATACCCGGGCCAGGTCGATTAGAAAGGCCTGCTTGCAGAAGTGTTTTAGGGAGCGTTTGACAGTGATTAGGGGTGGTCGTTTGACCGCAGACCTTTAGCGGATACAGGACATGAGGCAGTGATCGCTGAGATCCTGATTGAATACAGCAGAGGTGTATTTGGAGGGCAAATTTGTCAGGATAATGTCAATTAGGGTGCCCATGTTTACGGATTTAGGGTTGTACCTGGTGGTTTCCTTGATGATTTGTGTGAGATTGAGGGCATCTAGCTTAGATTGTAGGACTGCCGGGGTGTTAAGCATATCCCAGTTTAGGTCACCTAACAGAACAAACTCTGAAGCTAGATGGGGGGCGATCAATTCACAGATGGTGTCCAGGGCACAGCTTGGAGCTGGAGAGATACATTTTTAAAATTATAAGTTTGAACTGTTTGGGCATAGACCTGGAAAGTATGACAGAACTTTGCAGGCTATCTCTGCAGTAGATTGCAATTCCTTCCCCTTTGGCAGTTCTATCTTGACGGAAAGTGTTATAGTTGGGTATGGAAATCTCAATTTTTGGTGGCCTTCCTAAGCCAGGATTCAGACACGGCAAGGACATTAGGGTTGGCAGAGTGTGCTAAAGCAGTGAGTAAAACAAACTTAGGGAGGAGGCGGCTTCTGATGTTGACATGCATGAAACCAAGGCTTTTTCGATCACAGAAGTCAACAAATGAGGGTGCAAATGAGGGAAATGCAGGGCCTGGGTTTACTTCCACATCACCCGAGGAACAGAGGAGGAGTAGGATGAGGGTGCGGCTAAAGACTATCAAAACTGGTCGTCTAGAGCGTTGGGGACAAGGAATAAAAGGAGCAGATTTATGGGCATGTCAGAATATATTCAGGGCACAATGTGCAGACAGGAGTATTGAGGGGTGCGGGTACAGCGGAGGTAAGCCCAGGCACTGGGTGATGATAAGAAAGGTTGTATCTCTGGACATGCTGCTTATAATGGGTGAGGTCACCGTATGTGTGGGAGGTGGGACAAAGGAGGTATCAGATGTGTGAGGAGTGGAACTAGGGGCTCCATTGTAAACTAAAACAATGATAACTAACCTGAACAACAGTATACAAGGCATATTGATATTTGAGAGAGACATACAGCAAGGCATAAAGTAATCGCAGGTCTTGATTGGGAGAGCTTGCTAAAACAACAGGTGAGACAACAACAGCTAGTCAGCTAACACAACAACAGCAGGTAAAATGGCGATGACTAGGCAGAGAGGGTCGGATTAACTACACACAGTTTGCGGCTGGGGCCGACAGATAAAACATAAATAAACAGAATGGAGTACCGTGATTAATGGACAGTCCAGCAGGCATCGGCTATGTAGCCAAGTGATCATAGTGTCCAGGGGACAGCAGTAGATGGAACAGGGAAGCCGCCACTACGCTAGCACGCGGGCGACACAGTGTTTAAAGGTAATTACATTTACATGATTAGCTCAATCAGGTGATATTAATTACGGATAAATAATTTTATAGAATAGCATGTCTTATCAATTAATCCAGCATAGCCAAAGACATGACACAGGCCTGGGGTTTGCTATCAACAAGAGATGCCCCTCCCATTCCTACTCACTCTCTCTCTCCTCTCAAAAAACGAATCGATTCAAAGCTGATCAATCGCTTTTAATGTGAGGATAGATATTTTTTTCTAATAAATTGTCTTGAGTGATTTTTTTCGTAGTAAGGGAAATAAAGAACATAAAATGTAAAAATAGAGTATTGTGGTTGATATGCACTAATCCATTTTTTTTAATCCAGAAAGTTTGTGTTTTCGTGATCCGTATTAAGTTTTACAGCGAATTTAAAGCTGTGGGAACTGTCACGAATTCTGCTGAAGGTGGTTCCTCTTCCTGTTCGGGCGGCGCTTGGCGCTCGTTGGTCTACTAGCTGCCACCGATCCCCTTTTCTGTTTCAGTTAGTTTTGTCTGATGTGTTACACCTGTTTCTTGTTTGGGTTTTGATTTGGGCTATTTAAACCAGGTATGCCCACCTGCTTTTGTGAGGGCTTGTTTTTCTGGTGTGTGGTGTGTATTCTCGTGGACTATTTTCTCCGGACTGTTTGGTCCTGCTTTTGGGCTGGTTTAAGTGATGCGCCTTAGTGGTTGGCGTTACCATTACTTGTTGTTCTGGATTAAAAGATCACAGTTGAACTACCTCTGCTCTCTGTGCCTGACTTCTCCACCCACTACTCCTAGAAGCTGTGACATGTACTGTTCTGACATTCTCATATGCTTTCCTGATTCGAAGTGACTGTTGATTGTCGACTTTCTCTAGTTTCCAAAACCATTTGGAAATTGTTTCGCACGGTCTTTAACTGTTATTTTTGTAGGCAAATGAGATTGATTTATGTTCATTGAACTGCCTATCAGCCATCAACAGTCCCCCATCATCTTCGCACGTGATTACGCTGACAGGCCAGGGGGGAAAAAACTTTGTTGACGTGTGGTTGGATTGGGACATTTTCCACGGTAACAGTGCAGTAATTGGTCAAAATTACAAACCCACTTTTGATTGGACCCTTTTCATGCACTAAAAGTGCAGAATTGGTCAAAATTGCGAGCTCTCACATAATTTGCGCAGATTGGTTAATTTTGCATTGAATTATGCGATCGCGGAATTGTGGAATCCTGTAGGGACTGATTACTTCAGTGCTTTGTTGCAAAAAGGATGCATGTTTTGGAATATTTTATTCTGTTCAAGCTTCCTTCTGTTCACTCTGTCAATTAGGTTAGTATTGTGGAATAACTACAATGTTGTTGATCCATCGTCAGCTTTCACCTATCACAGCCATTAATTAAACTCTGTAATTGTTTAAAAGTCACTATTGGCCTTATGATGAAATCCTTGAGCCGTTTTCTTCCTCTCTGGCAACTGAGTTAGGAAGGTCGCTTGTATCTTTGTAGTGACTGGGTGTACTGACACACCATCACAAGTGTAATTAATAACTTCAACATGTTTAAGAAATATTCAATGTCTGCTTATTTTTTTTTTAACCCATATACCAATAAGTGCCCTTCTTTGCGAGGCATTCAAAAAACTCCCTGGTTTTTGTGGCTTAATCTGTTTGAAATCCACTGCTCAACTGAGGGACCTTACAGATAATTGTGTGGGGTACAGAGATGAGTTAATCATGAAAAAATAATGTTAACACTATTATTGCACACAGACTGAGTCCATGCAATTTATTATGTGACAAAAATAATCTCAACTCAATCCCAGGCTGTAACACAACAACATCTGGAAAAATTCTAAGGCACTGTATATATATTTTGTAATTATGTGTTTTAAATAACAGACGAAGAGCATACAGTGCCTTCGGAAAGTATTCAACCTGACAAAGCTTGAGATGATCTGCAGAGAAGAATGGGAAAAACTCCCCAAGCTTGTAGCGTCATACCCAAGAAGACTCGAGGCTGTAATCGTTGCCAAAGGTGCTTTAACAAAGTACTGAGTAAAGGGTCTGAATACTTATGTACATGTGATATTATATATATATATATATTATATGAGTATATAAAATATATAAAAGTGCAAAAATTTAAATAAAAACTGTTTTTGCTTTGTCATAATGGGGTATAGTGTGTAGCTTGATGAGGATTTTTTAAATCAATTTTAGAATAAGGCTGTAACGTAACAAAAGGTTGAAAAAAATCAAGGGGTCTGAATACTTTCCGAATGCACTGTATATTGGAGGGTGGGGTTAGCCTACCCTGACTGCACGTGTGTGTGTGTGTGTGTGTGTGTGTGTGTGTGTGTGTGTGTGTGTGTGTGTGTGTGTGTGTGTGTGTGTGTGTGTCTGTGTGCGTGTGTGCGTGTGTGCGTGTGTGTGTCTGTGTGTGTGTGTGTGTGTGTGTGTGTGTGTGTGTGTGTGTGTGTGTGTGTGTGTGTGTGTGTGTGTGTGTGTGTGTGTGTGTGTGTGTGTGTGTGTGTGTGTGTGTGTGTGTGTAAACATGCCTTTTTTGGTTGTGCTGTTTGCAGATTGTGCTGTTTTCAGATTGTATTAGTCAGATCTATTTCTATATTGTTCTTAAATGGAGGAATCCCCCTGCTCTGTTGTTTCAGGAAACCCAGCTTGTTGAGTGTATGATAGTGGTTGTTCTGCAGCGACTTAATGAAGTAAAGCTGCAACAGTTTCAGTGGCACCTGACTAAGGGGAAGTTGGAAGTCTTCGATCCCATCCCAAAGGACCAGCTGAAGAGAGGTGACAGGAAAGACACAGTGGATAAGATGGTGGACAAGTACAGTCCTGACGGAGCTGTGGGAATCACAGTAAAGATTCTGAGAAAGATTAAGCTAAACGATCTCGCTGTTGAGTTAGAAAATAACTACAGAGAAGGTAACTAATTCAGCAGCTTGTGTTGATTGACTTAAAGCCTGTGTAACATTACACCATTATGAACACACACACACACACACTGTGCTTTACTTGCAGATATCATCAGTTGTGTTGGTTGCAGCAGGGTCACGTTGCAGTTCTGTTTCCTTTTCTGTCGTTTTGGTTCCTCATGAAACACGGATGACACCAATTTCACTCTCTCTTTCTCTCTTTAGCGGAGGGAGCAAAAGGACATGTTAATGGGGAAAGTCGATTCCTCCACTCAAACTCTGGCCACCTCTCCAACTCACCAGAATGGATGCCGCCAATCTAATGTTTATGGAAATAAGAGCTTTGGTGTAAATTTAAAAAAAATTTTTTAAACGTTTTGTTTATTTATATTGAATAATTCTGTGTTTTACAAGACAGACGAAGAGCATTACATTTCCTCAGTTAAGAATTTAGGTTATCAAGGCAACATCTTATCACACAATCTTATGAGCTGATATGGTGTCTGTTGGACACCATTGGACATAAATAAGCACAACATTTTTTATGAAGATGTACATACACCATTTACTGGCAGTAAAAGTGTCGCATAAGTAAATCATTTAATTATTTCTCAGTGTTTTAGAATGAGTTACTTGTTATATGTGTGCCAGATGCCACCAATCATCTCTGATTCTCTGCTGGGCGCGCAATGTCAAGTGCGGAATATTTAGTGTGGACTCGTTCAAATAATCCATAGCCTATACGAAGTGCATGCTCGGAGAAGCACAAATTATATTTCTAAGAAAATGTACTTCCTAAATATGATAGGCTATTTACGTTGACTGGAAATAAGTATTGATTGGCTACATTAATTTGTCTATGTCAGATGTGTGCGTACTGGTAGTGAAGTACTGGTAGTAAAACAAATGGATACATGAAAAATGGAGGAGCCGCCTGTGAATCGTAGGTTACTCCTCCTGGATGTTATGCAAAACTTTGCAAGTCAAGGGAACATTTTCAGACAATCTATGTGCACAAATGTGGAATTAAATGTTGATGGAATCGGGGCTAGTTGTCTGTCCCAGTGCCATTTGACAAACCCTGTTTTATATAAGAATTCTCATTTTATTTTCATGCTAGCACCAAGAGATCAACCCGGAAGGTTGTAGGCTATAACGGATAAGGAGAGTGAGGTTGTCTGCTGTGGTCTGTGAGCCCACAACCTTCCGGGCTGCAGCCCTGTGCGCTATCAAAAGTGCTACTGTAATCCTTGAAAGTACTGTTTGCTTTTAAGATAATTAAAGGGTTCAATTGGGCTGTGCACTCCTAATAACCTCAATGTCTTAATATGTATTACTGTAGTAACCACACTCATGAAATAGTATGAATTATCCTTTTATATGATTTTCTTTCAGGAGTAAAATGATTTCAATAATGACTTTATGGTATGAAATTTAACAATACAGATAATGAATCAACAATTAAGTCAATCAATACAACAACAAAAAGTCCTAAGTTGTACACAAGCACAACCATGAATTTGTCCAACGTAGTATGTTGGATTTTACTTGCATGAAACAGTTCAGCGGTGATGAATTAAAGGAATTTTGAAGTCTGTTGTGGTCCTTGACGTCCACAGAGCTGTAGAGTAAACCAGTCGAATCCCACAAGGGGAGCTCCAACCAATGATTTATATATATGTACTAGATAACTAATAGAGGTCGCTGTGTTAAAGCCACCATGCCTCCATCTTGGCACTCCCTCACAATTGTAAAAAATATTTTGGAACGTATGTAAACCCACAGTGGAGGTGTCATAATACCCATACAACCTAGCTGTCAAACAGGGAAATGGTTCCAATCGTTTTCCCACCATTAATTTGTCCCATCAGAGATTTTAGAAACACTTCAAATAAGGGCCGTGTTCCGTGTGGGTTTACCCTGGCATGACATTTTGATAACCATGTAAATCTCTCTCGGATAAGGTGACATTTAGAATCTGAGTGTAAATAGAACCAAATATATTGATAAAAGGGTAATTGGCATCAAAGTAGACATCATGCAAAACTACAAATCCCTGCACGTCATCTCTAGCTGACACCTTTTTTTTTTTTTTGGGGGTAAATACAAGCAAATATATTGATAAAAGCCACCCTGTCCTAGAGAGATTTACACGGTTATCAAAATGGTGGAAAAACATTTGGAACAATTTGACCACTAGGTTTTATGGGTATTATGAGTCATAGTGTGGTACTCCATATGCATTTATTAACTTCTACATTCATTTTTGGCACATTTACTATATTACAGACACTTTTATGAATTGTTTCTGTAACGGCGTTCGTCTGTTGAAAGAAGAGAGTCGGACCGAAATGCAGCGTGTTGGTTACTCATGACTTTAATGAAAGAACGCGGTACATGAAATAACTGATACTAACTACAAAACAACAGAACGGAACGTGAAACTAATTACAGCCTATCTGGTGACTACAACACAGAGACAGGAACAAACACCCACGAAATACAAAGCGAACTCAGGCTACCTAAATACGGTTCCCAATCCGAGACAACGAGAATCACCTGACTCCAATTGAGAACCGCCTCAGGCAGCCAAGCCTAACTAGACACACCCCTAATCATATACAATCCCAATGCTAATAAAACCCCAATACGAACCCAACACATAAACCCATGTCACACCCTGGCCTGACCAAAATATATAACGAAAACGCAAAACATATTAACCAAGGCGTGACAGTTTCAAAGTATATTGTGAGCTAAACAGAAAAAATAAACAAATACTTAAAACATTTTCCTTGAAGTATCTTTTTTTTTTGGATTAATAATGTTACTGTCTCCAGTACAATTTTTTAAATAATGAAATACATGTAATTTTGTCGTTTAATTGAAATACTGTAGAATTCCATTCATTCCTATGGAGGACTGCTCCTACTGGGGAGTGAAAATATGGCTGACCAGTGGCATCAAATACCCTCAATGGCTAATACATAGCGTCAGCACTCCAGGGTTTATATACCTCATTGGCTCCAACAAAGGTGCCAGACAGTGTCCAAGTGATGACGTCACAATGAGTTGCAAAGGCACTTTAGTAAGCTGGACAACATCACAATGTGTACGCATGCATGTGTCTGTACCTTTGTGTTTGTTTCTTCACAGTCCCCATTGTTTCATAAGGTGGATTATTTTAACCAGTTATTTAAATCTGATTCTACTGCTTGCATCAGTTACCTGATGTGAAATAGAGTTCCATGTAGTCATGGCTCTATGTAGTACTGTGTGCCTCCCATAGTCTGTTCTGGACTTGGGGACTGTGAAGAGACCACTGGTGGTATGTCTTGTGGGGTGTGAATGGGTGTCATTCAGCTTGCCAACACCTCTTACATAAACAAGTAGTGATGAATTCAATCGCTCTTCCACTGAGCCATGAGAGTTTGACATGCATGCAATTAATGTTAGCTCTCCGTGTACATTTAAGGGCCAGCCGTGCTGCCCTGTTCTGAGCCAACTGCAATTTTCCCAAGTCCCTCTTTGTGGCACCTGATTAACTAGTTCACAATAGTTATATTTTGCTTGCATTTAGCCCCATTCTTCAGCTCCATGCAACCCCTCCCATCTACAGTTGAAGTCATAGGTTTACATACACCTTAGCCAAACACATTTAAACTCAATTTTACACAATTCCTGACATTTAATCCAAGTAAAAATTCCCTGTCTTAGTTCAGTTAGGATCACCACTTTATTTTAAGAATGTGAAATGTCAGAATTATAGTAGAAATAATTATTTATTTCAGGTTTTATTTCTTTCATCACATTCCCAGTGGGTCAGAGGTTTTCATACACTCAATTAGTATTTGGTAGCATTGCCTGTAAATTGTTTAAGCGTTCCACAAGCTTCCCACAATAAGTTGGCAAAATGTTGGTCCATTCCTCCTGACAGAGCTGGTGTAACAGAGTCAGGTTTGTAGGCCTCCTTGCTTGCACATGCTTTTTCAGTTCTGCCCACTAATTTTTCTATGGGATTGAGGTCAGGGCTTTGTGATGGCCACTCCAATACCTCAACTTCGTTGTCCTTAAGCCATTTTGCCACAACTTTGGAAGTATGCTTGTGTTCATTGTCCATTTGGAAGCTTTAACATTTGCGACCAAGCTTTAACTTCCTGACTGATGTCTTGAGATGTTGCTTCAATATATCCACATAATTTTCCAACATCATGATGCCATCTATTTTGTGAAGTGCACCAGCCCCTCCTGCAGCAAAGCACCCCCACAACATGATGCTGTTCTTCAACTTACAAGCCTCCCCCTTTTTCCTCCAAACATAACGAAGGTCATTATGGCCAAACAGTTCTATTTTTGTTTCATCAGACCAGAGTACATTTCTCCAAGAAGTACGATCTTTGGCCACATGTGCAGTTGCAAACTGTAGTCTGGCTTTTTTTACAGCAGTTTTGGAGCAGTTGTTGCTGAGCAGCCTTTCAGCCTTTCAGGTTATACCAACATAGGTATAAGGATAGCTAGGAGTGGTGAGTGTGGAGTCAAGCGCAGAGAGCAAAGTTCCAAAAGATAATGTTTATTCCAAATATGGGTCAAGCCAAAACCAGGCACACATGACCACAAAAACAGGAACGAAAACAAACCATAAGCAAATAAACCACGAACCTCCAATGACATCAAAATAAACAAGCCCGCACAAAAGCAGGCGGGCCCTGAAGGCTTAAATATCAAGAAACAGGTGAAAACAATCAAGACAAAACCAACAGAAAAGGGGAAAGGAGTCGGTGGCAGCTAGTAGATCGGTGACGACGACCGCCGATTGCTGCCCGAACAGGGAGAGGAGCCATCTTCGGTGGAAGTCGTGACAGTAAGACTCGTTTTACTGTGGATATAGATACTTTTGCATCTGTTTCCTCCAGCATCTTCACAAGGTCCTTTGCTGTTGTTCTGGGATTGATTTGCACTTTTCGCACCAAAGTATGTTCATCTCTAGGAGACAGAATGCGTCTCCTTCCTGAGCTGTATGACGGCTGCATGGTCCCATGTTGTTTATACTTGTATACTATTGTTTGTACAGATGAACGTGGTACCTTCAGGTGTTTGGAAATTGCTCCCAAGGACAAACCAGACTTGTGGAGGTCTCCAATTTTCTTTCTGAGGTCTTGGCTGATTTCTTTTGATTTTCCCCATGATGTTAAGCAAAGAAGCACTGAGTTTGAAGGTAGGCCTTGAAATACATCCACAGGTACACCTCCAATTGAGTCAAATGATGCCAATTAGCCTATCATTTAATGGAATTTCCCAAGCTGTTTAAAGGCACAGTCAACTTAGTCTATGTAAACTTCTGACCCACTGGAATTGTGATAGTGATTTATAAGTTAAATAATCTGTCTGTAAACTATTGTTGGAAAAATGACTTGTGTCACGCACAAAGTAGATGTCCTAACAGACTTGCCAAAACTATAGTTTGTTATGAAATTTGGGGAGTGGTTGAAAAACAAGTTTTAATGACTCCAACCTAAGTGTATGTAAACTTCCGACTTCAACTGTATCTCTCAACACCATCCAGTTCTAATTGCCCTATATTTTTCAACTGTGCTGTTTCACAAAAGTTCTGAACCTTTCTATTCTCAGATTATACATATTGTAAATTTAAGATAAACATTTTTACTTAAGAGCATTATATTTTTCATCGATTGACTATGACTTTTTACATCACCCAGCAGTGCTATTTGCAGAGTTAGCTCTAGGGGCCTCATTTTACAAAACATATTTAAGATCAATTTTGATCTTAAGTCTGATTTACGCAGAAAACCAAGTATAAGTAGTTATTTATAAAAACCTTACTTTGACGTGGAAATGATCTTATCTCTATTGTCACGCCCTGGTCAAAATATATTGTGTTTATCTTCATTTATTTTGTCAGGCCAGGGTGTGGCATGGGTTTTTGTATGTGGTGTGTTTGTATTGGGATTGTAGCTTAGTGGGGTGTTCTAGTTAAGTCTATGGCTGTCTGAAGTGGTTCTCAATCAGAGGCAGGTGTTTATCGTTGTCTCTAATTGGGAACCATATTTAGGCAGCCATATTCTTTGAGTGTTTGGTGGGTGATTGTCCTTAGTGTCCTGATGTCCTTGTTCTATGTGTATGTGCACCAGTATTAGGCTGTTTCGGTTTTCGTTACGTTTGTTTTTTGTAGTGTTTGTATTTAGATTTGTGTTGCTTCAGTTTAATAAACATGGATTGCAATCTACACGCCGAATTTTGGTCCGACTCTCCTTCACACCTAGAAAGCCGTAACAGAATCACCCACCACAACAGGACCAAGCGGCGTGATAACAGGCAGGAGCAACAAAGAGAGGAATCGACATGGGAGGACGAATTGTTCGGAGAAGGACCCTGGGATCAGCCTGGAGAATATCGCCGCCCCAAAGAAGAACTGGAGGCGGCGAGAGCTGAGAGGCGCTGGTATGAGGAGAAGCAACAGCGGCAACAGGAGCAACAATATCTGGACTACACAACTTGGAAGGAGATAGACAGGTGGGCGGTCGACCCAGGGAGAGTGCCGGAGCCCGCCTGGGATTCGATGGAGCAGTGTGCAGAAGGTTACGAGAGAATGAGGTTGGCGAAGCAAGCACGGCGGCGCGGAAGGAAGCCCGAGAGTCAGCCCCAAAAATTTATTGAAGGGGGGGCTCAGGGAGAGTGTGGCAGAGTCAGGAGTCAGACCTGAGCCAACTCTCCCTGTTTATCGTGAGGAACCAAGGAGGAGACCAGAGCCAGTGTTGGAGGTGAGCGAAGCAGAGACTGTGAAGGAGTTAATGGGGAAATTGGAGGAGAGAGAAATGAGGGAGTTGCTGTGTTGGTGTTGTAAACATGGAATTCGCCCGACGGAGCGTGTCGGGATTTGATGGCACCTGGGTCAGCGCTCCATACTCGTCCTGAGGTGCGTGTTAGTCGGCTGGTGAAGTTTGTGCCAGCCTCACGCACCAGGCCTCCTGTGCACATCCCTAGCCTTGCACGTCCTGTGCCAGCACTGCTCTCAAGATCTCCAGTACACCTTCACAGTCTAGCCAATCCTATGCCACCTCCACACACCAGCCCTCCGGTGGCAGCTCCCCGCACCAGGCTTCCTGTGCGTGTCCTCGGCCCAGTACCACCAGTGCCAGCACCACACATCAGGTCTACAGTGCGCTTCGCCTCTCCGGCGCTGCCGGAGCCTTTCTCCTCTCCTGCGCTGCCGGAGTCTCCCGCCTGTTCAGCGCTGCCGGAGCCTTCCTTCTCTACTGCGCTGCTGGAGTCTCCTGCCTGTTCAGCGCAGTCAGAGCTGTCAGTCTGCATGGAGCAGCCAGAGCTGTCAGTCTGCATGGAGCAGCCAGAGCTGTCAGTCTGCATGGAGCAGCCAGAGCTGTCAGTCTGCATGGAGCAGCCAGAGATGTCAGTCTGCATGGAGCAGCCAGAGCTGCCAGTCTGCATGGAGCAGCCAGAGCTGCCAGTCTGCATGGAACAGCCAGAGCTGCCAGTCTGCATGGAACAGCCAGAGCTGCCAGTCTGCATGGAACAGCCAGAGCTGCCAGTCTGCATGGAGCAGCCAGAACTGCCAGTCTGCAAGGAGCTGCCAGTCTGCATGGAGCAGCTAGAGCTGCCAGTCTGCATGGAGCAGCTAGAGCTGCCAGTCTGCATGGAGCTGCCAGTCTGCATGGAGCTGCCAGTCTGCAAGGAGCCACCAGAGCTGCCAGTCTGCAAGAAGCCGCCAGAGCTGTCAGTCTACATGGAGCAGCCAGAGCCGCCAGTCAGCATGGAGCAGCCAGATCCGTCAGTCTGCCAGGATCCGCCAGTCAGCCACTCTTCCAGATCCGCCGGACTCTTCCAGATCCGCCAGACTCTTCCAGATCCGCCAGACTCTTCCAGATCCGCCAGTCAGCCAGACTCTTCCAGATCTGCCAGACTCTTCCAGATCCGCCAGACTCTTCCAGATCCGCCAGACTCTTCCAGATCTGCCAGTCAGCCAGACTCTTCCAGATCCGCCAGACTCTTCCAGATCCGCCAGACTCTTCTAGATCCGCCAGTCAACCAGACTCTTCCAGATCCGCCAGACTCTTCCAGATCCGCAATTCAGCCAGACTCTTCCAGATCCGCCAGACTCTTCCAGATCCGCCAGTCAGCCAGACTCTTCCAGATCCGCCAGACTCTTCCAGATCCGCCAGTCAGCCAGACTCTTCCAGATCCGCCAGACTCTTCCAGATCCGCCAGTCAGCCAGACTCTTCCAGATCCGCCAGACTCTTCCAGTCAGCCAGACCCTTCCAGATCCGCCAGTCAGCCAGGATCTGCCAGAACCGCCAGCCAGCCAGGATCTGCCGGATCCAACTACCTGCCTGATCTTCTTCTCAGTCCCGAGCTGCCCCTCAGTCCCGAGCTGCCCCTCAGTCCAGTGGGGTTTTGGGTGAGGACTACTAGGCCATGGTCGGTGGCGAGGGTGGACTATCCTAGGACGCGAGGAAGAGGGACTAAGACATTGATAGAGTGGGGTCCACGTCCCGTGCCGGAGCTGCCACCATGGACAGACGCCCACCCGGACCCTCCCTATTGTTTTGATGTGCGTCCGGGAGTCCGCACCTTAGGGGAGGGGGGGGGGGGGTTCTGTCACGCCCTGGTCGAAATGTATTGTGTTTATCTTCATTTATTTGGTCAGGCCAGGGTGTGGCATGGGTTTTTGTATGTGGTGTGTTGGTATTGGGATTGTAGCTTAGTGGGGTGTTCTAGTTAAGTCTATGGCTGTCTGAAGTGGTTCTCAATCAGAGGCAGGTGTTTATCGTTGTCTCTGATTGGGAACCATATTTAGGCAGCCATATTCTTTGTGTTTGGTGGGTGATTATCCTTAGTGTCCTGATGTCCTTGTTCTGTGTTTATGTGCACCAGTATTGGGCTGTTTCGGTTTTCGTTATTTTTATTGTTTTGTAGTGTTTGTATTTAGATTAGTGTTGCTTCAGTTTAATAAACATGGATCGCAATCTACACACCGCATTTTGGTCCGACTCTCCTTCACACCTAGAAAGCCGTAACATCTATGCCATGTCAACTTGACGTAAGTGATTTTCCTGCTGGTTATGTAGGGGTATTACAGTTTGGAACGCATATGCTTCCAAGTCTGTCGTGAACTTTGCATTAGCTTTATGAACAATGTTTTAGGAATTATCAATTACAGGTGTGAGGAATGAATTGCCAAACGCAAGGTGAATTAAAAACAGGATGCGATGTTGTGTGTCAAATTAGAAAAAGTAACCATGGCTGTTCTTGCATTATTGGAAGACATCGGAAACCATGCTTTCAGAAGGGAGAGAGTTTGAGACCAGACTAACTTTTTTAAGCACGATGATCCATGGTTTATGAATCGCTATCGTCTCCCAATACCGTTTCTGTTAGATGTGTCCGCGGATTGAGACCTTGATCTGGAAGGGAAGACACGGTGTAATCATACCATAACCGTATCTGTCCAAGTACTGTCCACTCTGGGATTCCTCGTTATTGGGACATTCCAGACGGAAATGAGTGACAGGCCGGGTATATCACAGCCATCATTCAGCCGCATCCTGCTACAAACGATCGAGGTGATTCTACACATACTGTCCACGAGATACATTAGTTTCCCCATTTACAGCTGACGAAAGGGCGCGCGTCAATGCCGAGTTTGTCCGCTCATTTAATTTCCCAGGGGTCATAGGTGCAGTTGACTGCACGCATATTGCCTTCCGCGCACCGTCTGTAGATGAACATGTATATGTTAACAGGAAGATATTCTATTCATTGAATGTTCAGATCTGCGATGCCCGTATGCAACTAACTACTCAATGTATGCTCCAAGTGGCCAGGGTCTACGCACGACTCATTCATTCTGCGCCACAGCAGAGTAGGCGTGTGTCTAGAAGCAGGTGAGTGGAGGCGGGTGGCTTCTCGGTGAGCCCCCCCCCCATGAGGTGTGACCGGGGTTATCCACTGAATGTGGCTTCTCACTCCCTTTGCTGATCCCTGAAGAGCAGAGGAAATGCGCTACAATTTGGCGCAAGGCAGAACTGGGTCGGTTGTGGAGCGCACCATCGGACTGCTGAAGGACAAGTGGCATTGCCTTGAATCATCAGGTGGAAAACTCCTTTACAAGCCAGAGAAGGTAACTTAATTTAATACAATTACAAAACTTAAATGTAGTTATAAATGGGTCAACTTCAAGCAACATACCAACTGTTCGTTTGTTCCTTATATAATGACAAACCGGGGTGTAGGTTTAACTACTTCTAATGAACATATACTTCAGCTAGAAAACTCCATGTTTAGCCATGCAAGGCTTCTTTAACCAACTCCCGCGCCCGCATAGCCTGCTGGGTAACAGTCTAAATGTTATTAACATATAACAACACATCAACATTTAATTCTAATTGCACATCAAGGTTCTGGCCAAATAGCTGAAAAGTTTTTAATATGGCCCTACAGTTACTGAGCTGTCCCGTTGAAGCTTGTTTATTTTGTAGCAATGCTAATGTAAACGAATGGAATCAGCTGATTCCTATCGTTTCCACTAGCATTGCAACAACATGCGAACAGATTTCAAGGGGACATCTCAGTAACTGTAGTGCAAGTTTGTTTGACAAGACCATTGGTGTGCAATTTCAAACCTAAATAAAATGTTGGCCTGTTTTAAGAATGGTTTCCCTCCCCAATCAAAGGTGACATGCATAATACTGATATGTCACAACATAGCCCAGAGTCATGATATTGAAATGGATGCAGAGATAAGGTCACGGTTGGTTTGTGGGATATCCTTCATTTATATGGTGTGGGCTACGGCCAAACAGTAGCCTGTGTGAAGTTGGGTTAATACAGTCAATTCGTAAACTCAGTTAAGGTCAGACCATTTATTTTTCACATCAGCTACAGTTCCGTCTTGCTGCCCACGTCGTTCACTGCAGCGGCGACACACTCCCAAGCTACCTGTTTGACTTTGTCAACCCACTATTTAGTCCACCGAGTAATTTCTTCAATCTCCTCTACCATCGCCGTGATCTCGTTTTACAAAAAGTTTGCTTTTCTCTTTTGATCCATAGCTATTCCTGACTAAACCATTAGTGCTAGCATTCTATAAGGGGAAATCGCTGATTGTAAGGCACGTTCAGGTGCCATAACTTTTAAGTTAATTTGAACTTTATAGATCACAGGTGTGTAAATTACAAATGGGCTTCTTAGAACCGGCATAAGCAAGGTTTTTAATGCTCAGTATTTTTTTAATTAATCAAATGTAAGCACACCGTCGGAAATGATCTTATGACTAAGTTGAAGTATAAATCGAAGAACAATTTTATAAATGAGGTACATTGTTCCTCTTAACCTACCTCTCATGCTCTTTCATGTTGACGAAACGGTCTATCCCTGTCATACAATACACACTTTTTGTTGTTTTAGGCTAAAATGCTTGCTTGCCTAACTTACTTTCATGGGCAATGTTAGCTAGTTAACACTAGCCTTCTAACGCAAACTCACCCCATTCCGTACAAATGTGCGCAACCGCAACATTCAAACGAGGCTACAAAGAAAACTAATGGGACTGTAAAAATCGGGGGTGTGAACTAGGTTTCTATTCAAGCGTTGATCGACATGGTAATGCCTCTAGTATTGGAGAAAAGTTGAAAAAACTGACCCTCCGTTACGTCTTGACGTGTCGTAACGTACAGCAAGCATAAAGCAACTATTTCTGTCTTACAATCTCTCTCCACCAGGTGTAGCACTTCTCTCATCGTTTAAAAACAAGAAACAGGGGTAAGAGGGGGATACCTAGTCATTTTTTCGTCATCATTGCATGCGATCATCATTCTCAAAGCCGCTGTTTACTTCTAAGATGAGTTTAGCACCGCCCTAAAAAAAGATTCAAATTCGACACAAACCTTCAAATCGGTATGTAAATGACACATTATATAAACTCTTTGTGTTTTATTTACATTTTAGAGGTGATAAGTTGGACAGATCGAGTGAAAAAAAAGCAATTTTCCCACACAACATCTCTCCTTCTCACTATCACGCTTTAGTTTCACTTCCTCACCCGCCATTTAAAAAAAGACCCGACCGGGCTCATTGCCTGCTTGAATTATGCAGAAACAGGCAGCGTTTAGGTCATGTAATTGATTTAGTTGGAAATGGGATAAATTGTGCTTTACAATGGTATTGACATTACAGTTGATCTGGAACTATTATGTTTTTGGGGCGCTAAAATATGGGCAATTGTACGGACCAAGGCAATGTACGAGTTTACGTTACATCTAGCTACATATTGAAATTCTGTTCTCTCAGTCCAGGCGAACAATGTATGAATTTATGGTTGGGATCAAAATCGCCATTATAATCATCCCTATCTCAATCCATTGATAATTTAGGAAAGGGACAATTTTAGCTAGCTAGCCACGGGAGGACAACACCAAATGCAACAACAACTCAAGTTGTTTCTGTCAATGACGTATTTGTCTTAATGCGACGTGTTTGCTGCACCAGGACTCTTCACAGTTGAGCTCACTTAGCCAATTAGCTTTGAGCTAAACTATTATTTTATACTTGATCTTTTATCAAGGGAGGTCAAATGCTCTTTTGCTACCCTTGCATTCAATGCACCGGCTTCAACAATATCATACTCTTTATGACCAGACAGCATCAGATAGATGGCCTGCACATGCAGAGACACACTGTTTCACTCACTCGGATGCTTTCTGAGATACAATACATTCAGCCTCTTGCCAACTGACGGAAATTTATGAAACACAGAGAGGCAAAATATATGTACAACTATTATTTTTTTGTCTTGGTAAATTTAGCATTTCTCCAATGTTAAGTCGGTCTAATATTAACTCAAACATAGACACTAGTTTCATGGTAGTTTAATTTCAACATAATTATTCATCACTCACAAGTTCATGTTTAACCAGAAATATATCTACGTCTGGAGGATGCCTTATGGTATGGCCAACATAATAGTTATTATTATTATTACTGAATATAAGGCATCTGACATAAGATCATTTACATTGTAGAGTCTACACCTTCCGTACATACAGAATCATTTAATTGAATGTTTTGAGGCATGGGGGTATTGGAGTAGTTAGAGTGAGGTACTGGGGGTAAAGGGTGTACTGAACTTGATCACTGCCAAACTCTCAATGGAAAGAATATTTGGTAACACCGTATATGACAGTATCAACATGTGGTAATAAAATAATATACAATTCAAGTGTTACCAAATATTTTCTGACTGACAGGGGGGGGGGGACTGGGATGACACCTCAAATCCTATGGTAAACACATGTTTACAAAGTAAACAATACAGTAGTTATGGGCTTCATCTATGCATTTAATAGTGTTAGTAGTAATGGACGGTTATGATTTGAGTCCCAACAATGATTTCGCAGGCCAGGGTAGGCCAAGCATTATAAAGTCCTTTTCCATCTGAGCTGTGACCACAGACACAACGAGTTCTCATTCGGAAGATTCTAGAACACCAAGTTATTTCGCTGAATGACTCCCGAACGCCAGGACAAACTGCATGATTGGATCTAGATTTTGTTTCTATGAAGGAAACCATGGTATAATGGCAGCACGGCTATTCCGTTGCCGTATCATAAAGGAAGTTCACCTTCTGTCTTGGACTGTCAGTCTCTCACATGCAATCATGCAAGAAACAAACATGTGACAGAATCTCAAGGAGAACTTCATTGGCTGACAGACTCTGTCTAGAAGACATCCTATAGAAGCCATCTTGTCCCATCCCAGTGAGCACAAGCCATAGAAAATATGTATTTTCAACCAGAAATACATATTTTGAACGTCTTTTTAACCCAAAACATTTATTTTCAACATCTGTTGCTTAATGTGTTTGGACTCTAGAATCTCTGATGTGAAACAGCAGACCAATACAAATCAACAACAATGTAAATGGGATTCCTATGGCACAAAGTAACAATCACTGTTTGCAAGCTCCGTGGATAAGAGTTCATATCCTCTAGAGAGAGCTCAGCTAGCTCTGTGGTGGGGATGAAGTCCATTATAAAGCTAGGGAGCAAAGTGGGACAGTTCCTTTGTTTGCCTCCATAGCTGAAGATGAGGAAAAAGACTGCCTTCCTCTTCTTTATGTCTGGGGAGATGCAGCACCAACTCCTCCTTCCCTTCCGCCACTTTTTTTTGTACAACTCACTGTCTCGCTCCACATTTAAAGTGTCCAAAGACTCCCCTACCGTATCAACACGTACACACACATGCAATAATACACTGAGCAAATAAAAACCATGGGTTAGGTTATAACGTTACATTTATATAGATTTATACATACATATAAATTCATATACTTTCAGGAATGTTAATATTTTTTCTTTTTTTTTCTTAAGGTACAAAATAACTTCTTATATGACAATAATATTCGACATATTAAAAACAATTATCAAGTCTCTTCTTTAAAAAAAAAAAATCCCATAATAAAAATAAGTTCTATGTTTTATTTTACAATATATTTTATTTTTGCTCTTGCAGCAGGTCCCTTGTTTTGTTTGTGGTTGTTTCCATGGCGATGACATGATATTACAACGGGCACTTGGCACAGCCACACTCCAGGGTGGTCTCTATCTCCTCAGAGTACGAGGATCCGTCGGTGCACTTGAAGACCACTTTCCGCCTCCGGCTCTTGGATGGTGCGCAGCAGAAGCCTCCGTCGCAGGCGCGGGGACACTCCACCCGGGGGATCTTACTGGTCGAGGTGCACGTCTTCATGGGCTGGTGCCGCTTCAGCAGCTCACGCACCACCTCTCCCTGGCACGCCGGTTCTGTGGGGGGGAATCAGAAAGGTTCACTATCACTATAGCATCTGATTTTATTAATGGATTATATTAGATAGCCTAACTGAAAAATTGCATATCATTACTATGGACCTCTGAGAATCAAGTTTCTGTATACAATAAAAATGTCCATACATCAGCATGACAGTTTCTGTGTGTGTTTTCCTCTCACCTGCGTCACAGGTAGGGCCAGTGTAGCCCGGGTGGCAATGGCAGGAGGGCTCCCCGCTCTCTGTGACCCTACACTCCCCATGTCCACACTGGTGTCCTTTACAAGCTTGGGGCTCCTCTCTCCTGTCACAGTACTGCCCTGTGTAGCCGTCAGCACAATGACAACTGTAGGACGACGCCTTAGGCACACACAGCCCATGGACACACCTGGAACAAAGAGATGCAGACAATATGAGGAATGTTAATGTGTGTGTGTGTGTTTTTGGGGTGTAAAATGTACCCGTGTTGAGTACAAATGATTCATATTTATAATGTTATTAAACATGGGAAAGTGTAAAAGTATGAGTTTGTTTCTGTGTGAATGTAACGTGTTGAAGACAATGCCTCAATCTTCGAGTAATTCATTATGAATTAGTTATGACTAAAGGCCTATGAGGTGTCCTGTGTAGGCCATACCTGCTGCTCTGACAGGGACTAGGGGCGATCCTCTGGTCACAGAGGGGTCCGCTGCGGCTGGGTGGGCACTCACAGGACACACCCGTTTCCCCCCTCTGTCTGCAGGCGCCCTGGGCACACACGCTGCAAGAGTGGCAGCCTGGCAGGATGCCCTCCAACCCGCGCGGCGCCGCCCCCAGATCCTGGAGCTCTCCGTTGATCCTGACGTTGTGGATGCAGCCGTTGAAGGCCTGGGGGCTGCGATCGGGACCTGAACGCAGCCCGGACGCCATTACCGCTGAGGGCACACCTGGAGGGGAGGGGAGGGGAGGAATTAAGGGGTTAGATCATTCTGACATTCTGGTTTGACGTTCTGACATTTTGTGAAATGTAAATGCAAACAAAAAACATGCTTATGAGAAAATATCTTTAAGTATCCTCAAAATCAGTAGGTATGTGTAGTGGTGTTTTTTTTTTACATAAGGTAATGGTGTGTACAGGTATGTGCACTATATGGGTTTCTGCTTACCTCCTATGTAAAGCTGTGTGTTGTGGTCCACAGAGGGCTGGCGGGGCAGCTTGCCCAGGCTCTTGGGGGATCCCTTGTCCACCACCAGGCTCAGAGAGTGGTTCTGAATCAGGAGCTCCACCGTGTGGAATAGACCGTCACTCACAGACTCAACACTGGAGAGAGAGAGAGAGACAGGAAGACATTAAAAAGCGTGGTTCAACAACACTGCACAGAGACAGGGAAAGAGAGGGGACACAGGGCAATAGCAACACATGGTAGGAATATAGGAGTTGTTATAGAATAGGAGAAAAACACCGAACAAATTCGGTAGAAAAGGAGACTTGGAATGGCCTCATACAATAAACAGAGCTGGTTTTTCTATAGGACCTCACACATTATTCTGTGGCAGTTGAATTGTTATAGAGCACTCGTTTGGTGTTATTAAGGAGAGTAGGGTGTTTAAAGCTTTCGCTGGCCGTGATTCTAGGCAGCCATGCGGTTTGTGACCTCACACACGTACTGTGTGGAGGTTAAGAGCTCTGTGAGCGTAGGGACACGTATCACTCTGGACCTGTGAACAGTAGCAGCACTCTGGAGGAGGCCAGTGTGTGTGTGTGTGTGTGTGTGTCCTCCAGAGAGCCTTTCACACTACTCATGTTTAAACCATGGCAAGGCACCTCCTCACCCAGCCCGCAAAAACCTCCCCGCGCCAACAAACTCCAACTGGAATAGCAAGCTATGATGCTGGTGGGTTCAGGCTGAGCCAGATGATTTTGGCCCTCACAATGATAATAGGCCTGTTGCCGTTTGACTGCTCCAGTTCCCACACTGGCTGACTGGGTGACTGCTGGGTACAGAACAGGCTGTACTCCCTCTGGGCTCTGGGCCCGCCTGGTTACTGATGGGTAATTGTGTTTGGTCTAAGGGCTGATACAACAGTAGCCTGGGGTATGAGGTCGTAACCCCGCTGGATCTTGGGAGGGGAGGAGAGTCGAGGAGAGGGTAGATGCTGTGACTTGAGGTTAGGCTACAAGGCTCTGACTCTGGGTGAAGGGGTAGATGAGTCCAGGCTGAGGGGGTCAGAATTGAGTGGTATATGGGGTCAGAGTAGAGGGGCAGATGGGTCATGTTGAGGGGTATATGGGGTCAGAGTAGAGGGGTAGATGGGTCATGTTGAGGGGTAGATGGGTCATGTTGAGGGGTAGATGGAGCCAGATTAGAGGGGTAGGTGGGTCATGTTGAGGGGTAGATGGGGTCAGAGTAGAGGGGTAGATGGGGCCGGATTAGAGGGGTAGATGGGTCATGTAGAGGGGTAGATGGAGCCAGATTAGAGGGGTAGGTGGGTCATGTTGAGGGGTAGATGGGGCCGGATTAGAGGGGTAGATGGGTCATGTTGAGGGGTAGATTGGGTCAGGCTGATCAGCCCTAAGGCCGTCACTGGTATGGACGTTATTCCTGGAGAGGAGACAGGCAGCTACATTACAGACAGCTAGAGACAGTGGTTTGGCAGGGATAGAGCGGGGAAGAGAGAGAGAAAGAGGGAGAGAGAGAGAGGGAGAGAGAGAGAGAGAGAGAGCGAGAGACCAATGGGTATGGGTGGTGAAATTGATTGCAGCTCTTTCCCTCAACTTCTCCTCTCAGCCCAAAACTAACTCTTCCTATCCTTACCCCAAGAAATGTTTTTGTTCCAAAAACATAAACGAGAGAAAAACCCACTCTCGCCTCCGTTGGGTTGTGGTCTTCTCCAAAAACAGCATACCATCAGGGGAGTTTAGCAAGGCTCCTCCCCCCTACTGCCAGCTCTCCTATTGGCTGATGATTAAAAACATTTGATTGACACTTCCTGCAGTGGTTCAATGACCGTATTATTAGAATTAACAGCCAGTAGAAAAGTACTGTGAGTTCTGGAGGTGGGCCCAGAACCCAGACAGCTAGAGTCCTGACTGCTCCCCCCATACAGGCCAACACACTGCCAAGACAAAGACCAGCAGTAAAACTAGACAATCAGCACGCTACAAGCACAACGAACCAATGTTCACCCGTAGGTCAAGTGTGTGAGGACTTTAGCACAACACAGCTGAGAGGACAGGTAAAGGACACAACCCCCTACACAGCTCAGCAATTGGCCAATGTGGTTTCCGTAAAAAAATTTTTTTAAAGGTATTCGCTCAACAAAGGGCCAACACAGACGCAGGCAGGCAGCATGTATGGTTTGCATTATGGGCCCGTAATTCAATTCCAGTCTGAAAACAAGGCTTTTGCGACCAACACAATGGTAGGGCCTCTGCTGCAAAGACCCCCTTCTGCCTTCCTGTCCTCCATTGAAAATGTAAATACCACCATGGAAGTCCGGCTTTATTACACTTTAATGACATTTTCATCCCGTGTCTGTGGTTTTGACAGCCGTCTTTCATTACGCGGCAATCTGAAAGCCCACATCCTCGCCAAAGGGGGAGTAGCAGGGAAGAACATGGTTTTTGGGTTGGAGGCAAAAGAGGTCTAGGAAAAATGTCAAGAGATTTATTTCTGTTTTTATCTCTTCCAAATGACAACCCTGACAACAAGGTGATAATAGTCTTTGGGGGAAAAGTGTGAAGTAATACTAGGTGTTAAACAGAGGAGCCCACATTCTGATATGATGTCATATGACCACAGAGGGGCAGCAGAGTTCTAGCCCAACAAGGTGAATCGTGGAGCTCGGCCCTCCAGCCTTTGCCAATATTGGGTTTTGTCTGTGTTTTGACAAGCTGAAGTTTTCCAGAGGCAATGATATTTTTTTGAGGGGGATGCGGGGACTTTGATGTGTGCCCAGCCTGCGTATTAGCTTAAAGCGGCCCATTATGGAATTCAATAAAAAGAAACAGAAAGCCGTGGCAGATTTCAGCAGCGTCGTGTCCCCCTGCAAGTCGACCGGGGGAAATCAATTTCCTGTCAGCCGAGAATCAAATACTCTGTTTTCCTCTCGCAACCAAACCGCATTAGAAATGTCACATACACTCACTTTGAAACAATTACCGGTTGCCTTTATCTGAGTAAAGATACCCCGAACCAGCTTCCCTGTAGACCCTATTAACATTTTAAAATGAAATTAGCCAGAACTATCATTTGCTTACAATGTAGCACTAACCCGACTAGCTTGTTTAGTGTTCAGTCTGAGGAATGGGGGGGGGGGGTGTTGTTTGGCTGCCTGGCTGGTTCCTCTTAGGGATAGCTAGGTCTAACTGCAGCTATCTAAACCATCTTAACGGGTGGGGGTAGCTAGGTGGAAACATAACAGCTATGCCCTTGAAAGGACTTGACTCCAGCTTCCCAGAGACCGGAAGCTAAACATGGTCTAAACACGCCGGTCTCATGGTCTCCTTTATGGTGCTTCCCAGTGGTGCAGCATTCTCCAGCCAGATGTAACACTCCATTCTCCTGACCTCTGTGGAACACTTTCTGCCTCCCAATTGTCAATTATCCCCTATATAGTGCACTACTTTTGACCAGGTTTCACCGGGAGGCCCATCTCTCTCTGACCAGTGATCACCGGGAGGCCCATCTCTCTCTGACCAGTGATCACCGGGAGGCCCATCTCTCTCTGACCAGTGATCACCAGGAGGCCCATCTCTCTCTGACCAGTGATCACCGGGAGGCCCATCTCTCTCTGACCAGTGATCACCGGGAGGCCCATCTCTCTCTGACCAGTGATCACCAGGAGGCCCATCTCTCTCTGACCAGTGATCACCAGGAGGCCCATCTCTCTCTGACCAGTGATCACCGGGAGGCTCCTGACCAGTCTCTCTCTCTGACCAGTGATCACCAGGAGGCCCATCTCTCTCTGACCAGTGATCACCGGGAGGCCCATCTCTCTCTGACCAGTGATCACCGGGAGGCCCATCTCTCTCCAGTGACCAGTGATCACCGGGAGGCCCATCTCTCTCTGACCAGTGATCACCAGGAGGCCCATCTCTCTCTGACCAGTGATCACCGGGAGGCCATCTCTCTCTGACCAGTGATCACCCCCATCTCTCTCTGACCAGTGATCACCAGGAGGATCTCTCTCTGACCAGTGATCACCAGGCCCATCTCTCTCTGACCAGTGATCACCGGGAGGCCCATCTCTCTCTGACCAGTGATCACCGGGAGGCCCATCTCTCTCTGACCAGTGATCACCAGGAGGCCCATCTCTCTCTGACCAGTGATCACCAGGAGGCCCATCTCTCTCTGACCAGTGATCACCAGGAGGCCCATCTCTTGATCACCAGGAGGCCCATCTCTCTCTGACCAGTGATCACCGGGAGGCCCATCTCTCTCTGACCAGTGATCACCGGGAGGCCCATCTCTCTCTGACCAGTGATCACCGGGAGGCCCATCTCATACCCAGCGGTCTCTCTTTCTCCCCTCCTCTTTCTTTCTCTCCTCCACTTTCGCTTTCTCAATCTCCTCTCTGCACCCTCTACCAGTGGCCCCACTTTGTTCCCATGCTGCCTGTCCTCTCCTCTATTCTCCTCTCCTGTCTTCTCTTCTCTTTCCTTTGTGACTCAGCCCTTAAATACTCTCTCCACTCTGCTCTGATGTGGCACTCGGCTCACAAAGAGACATATTCGGCTGATGCTGAGTGGAGCATAGAAAAGCAACAGAGAGAAGAGAGAGACACTCTGACCCCTCTATAAGGCTCTTCTCCGCAGCTCTAAATCAAAGTTTCATGGCAGGCAAGGGCTGGCTCATTTTTGAAGGGCGCCAATACAGATACTGTAGGGCTCTGTCCCAAACGGCACCCTATTCCCTATATAGTGCACTACTTTTGACCAGAGCCCTATGGGTCCTGGACAAAAGTAATGCAATTTATTGGGAATAGGGTGCCATTTGGGATGTGCAGCCTAGGTGTGGCAGTGAGATTGTGGAACCTAGAAAGGGTGTGAGGGAGTTGGGTAGCAAATTGAAACGCTCTCGTTCAATTTTCTGTGATGTTTTTATGTCCCTTTCCTTCCATACTTCTTCTCTCCCTCTATCCCTCTCTCCTGAATAACAGCAGACGTGGTCCCTTAAACTAATAGAAGGATTACTGTGGCATTTGGTAAAGGGCAGGACATTAGCACACAGTGAGGACCCGGGCATTCATCAGATGGTAATGAGGCCTCTCGGGTGGGGAAGGGGCCTCTCCCCTGCTGCCTCCATATCATCTCATCCCTTGCTCTCCTTCTCTCTCTTTTCCTCCCCCGTCGTGTGAGGCAGGTTAGATCTGGACAGATGAGTGCTTCAACACCCACCTTCCCTTCAGACAGACACTTGACCAGACAACCCTTCATTCACTCATGCTTCTCTTCCATGTTTTTCTCACCACTCTCTCCTCCTCAAAACTCCACCTCTCCTTGCTGAAGCTGTCTCCCCTCCAGTCTCCTATCCCCCCCCCGGTGCAGGCTGCGGTGCTGCAGGCAGCCAGAAGGAGCTACAGGTGTGGAAACATCCCCTTCCTCCCCCGGCCCCCCTCCCCCACCGCGTCTTTACGACCCAACGTCCATTTGAAGTCGCTCTCCCTCCGAGAGCCGCTGGACCACAGGGGGCTGAGGAATGTAGCGACCACAACCATTTTCTTTCACTGAAGGTGAACATCCTCAAAGCTCAGCTCATAGTCCATCCACATCGATGCAATCTTCGGGCGAGAGCTGTGTAGAATTGAGGCCCTGGCTGGAAGTGAGGCCTGCTGCTCCACACAGTTAATGTTAATGCTAACCATCCCAGGGCGAACTCAGGAACGTGCTGGGTGCTGTGTACTCTGGGCTCTGTCGTAGACCATGTCCCAGTAATGGGAGCGGACAGGGGTAATTCCCCTCCTCACTTTCCCGTCCTGTCTCCTCTCGCTCACCCCATCCCTGCTCCCTGCATCACTCCCTCTGCACCCCAAAGACAATGGGGGCAAGGCGCTGCCAAAGCCACAAAACGCTACGTCACTCTGGGGGAAAAGGGACTGATGAGGGGGAGAGTCTGCAGATCCAGAACAAAATGAGGAAGCAATGACGCATCAGACAGGCGTGGGGCTGGAGCTGGGAGACGGGGCTGGAGCTGGGGTTGGGGCTTGGAGACAGGCATGGGGCTGGAGCTGGGGTTGGGGCTTGGAGACAGGCATGGGGCTGGAGCTGGGGTTGGGGCTGGGAGACAGGTCTGGGGTTGGGGCTGGGAGACAGGCCTGGGGCTGGGGTTGGGGCTGGGAGACAGGCCTGGGGTTGGAGCTGGGGTTGGGGCTGGAAGACAGTCCTGGGGCTGGAGCTGGGGTTGGGGCTGGGAGACAGGTCTGGGGTTGGGGCTGGGAGACAGGCCTGGGGCTGGGGTCTGGGGGGGCTGGGAGACAGGCCTGGGGCTGGGAGACAGGCCTGGGGTTGGAGCTGGGGTTGGGGCTGGAAGACAGTCCTGGGGCTGGAGCTGGGGTTGGGGCTGGGAGACAGGCCTGGGGTTGGAGCTGGGGTTGGGGCTGGAAGACAGTCCTGGGGCTGGAGCTGGGGTTGGGGCTGGGAGACAGGCCTGGGGCTGGAGCTAGTTATAGAGCTGGGGCTTGGATATGATTTCAAACCAAAACCATGACAGGCCCATTTGCCTCAGAGTTTAAGCATCTAATTTCATTTTGAAACTGGACATGCCTTTTGATTGCTGCAAGACAAAGGAACGACTGAGATGTCCTTTCCTTCCTCCCTGCCGTTCGAAGAGGACCAATTCATTACTTTGGAGGTAATAGGAGGAACACAACACGTGAAAAAGGGCCCAGTGCACGAGGCGATCCCAGTCTAACAAATCACTTGGGGAGGAGCTGTTTGATGGGTCGATCGATACCCTCCCTCCCTCTCTCTCCCTCCCTCCTTCCCTGCTTCCTCTCCTCCCTGCCTCGGGGTAGCAGCTAAAAGTCTCTCTAAACAGCACAAGGGAATGGCCAGATGACGTTTGGATCAATAACAACAAATCCGGAGCAGACAGACAGTGGCGCTGGTCTGAGGTCAGCTCCTACGGGCTCTGTTCTCCTCTCTCAGGCTCTGGGTTTTCTTAAGCCGTTGTTCAAAATCTCACTGACTGCCTATGTCGGCTGTAATAATGCCCTTTATTTAGCTGCTATAGAGGCATTTACGAACGCACACATGGATGTGTGTACAGTAAAGTGTTAACTGCGCTCCCCTACTCTGTGTAGCACAGGGTTATAACACCACAGTAAAGGAACCACAGCCCTTCTGTGTTAGCATGCTGGGCTGGAGATAAGGCTAGCGGGGACAGACTCAACAAACTCCTCATTGCTCCGTCTGTCTGGGGAGAGCAGAAGGCAGTTTTTTTGTTTGTGAGGGGCTTCACTGAGCATAACCGCGTAGCCGGGTCTAGATGGAGGTGGCTGCTACTCCGAGAGGAGGGAGGGAGAGGGAGAGAGAAAGAGAGAGTTTATGGGTGAGTGTGTGTAGGGGTGTGTATTGGTGAGACTGTGTGTAGGGGTGTGTATTGGTGAGACTGTGTAGGGGTGTGTGTGTGTGGGCGTGTGTACTGGTGAGAGTGTGTGTATGGGTAAGCTCTGTTTATATGGTGAGTGTGTGTTCCTGTAGAGCAGAACTATAGGCTGGCTGTGGTTCTTCAACGAGAGAGAGAGAGAGCGAGAAAGCGAGACAGACAGACAGAGAGACAGACAGAGAGACAGACGGGGGTGCTGACCTGTAGACGGTGGTCGGTGGGTAGTTAACGATGTCGTAGATTATGCGTATGTGTCCCTGGTACAGCTCTAGAGCTAGAGGATCATGATCCTCCTTGTAGAGCAGGATACCGTTGTCCTTATCTGTAGCCACCTGTAGAGAGACAGACAGACAGAAAGAGAGAGAGAAGAGAAAGAGAGAAATTGAGAGAGATAGGGAGAGAAATAGACAGAGAGAGACAGGAACAGGGAAGAGATTCAGGGGGTATGCTAATTTGGTATAGAGCAGACCTAACCGACTCTATTAAATTAGTCAAAACAGGAAAAATTTTACATCTGGCTAGAAATTTGTAAGGAAATTATCTCAACAGAGAAAAATGGCCTCATGTGTGCTACCTATATCCCCCCAATAGGATCCCCATACTTTAATGATGACAGCTTCTCCATCTTAGAGAGGGAGATTAACCATTTCCAGGTTCAGGGACATGTACTAGTCTGTGGCGACCTAAATGCCAGAACCTGACAAGAACCCGATACCCTCAGCACACAGGGAGACAAACACCTACCTGGAGGTGACAGCATTCCCTCCCCCAAATGCCCCCCTAGACACAACTACAACAACATAACCAACAAAAACAGCTTTGTCGGACGCTGCGTATGTGCATAGTCAATTGTAGGTTTCGAGGGGACTCCTATGGTAGTTACACATATAACTCATCTCTTGGCAGTAGTACTGTAGACTACTTTATCACTGATGACCTCAACCCAGAGTCTCTTACAGCATTCAAAAGGTTTCACTGTAATAGTGACGGTGTAAACTTGGCAGTAGAAAACCTAAACAGTATATTTGAACTCTCAGCTTCCCCATCCAATCAAAGAATTTCAAGCAGACAACCTAAGAACATTATCAACAATAAAAAATGGTTTGATGAGGAATGCAAAAAATTGAGAAACCTATCCAACCAAAACATAGAGACCCAGAAAACCTGAGCCTACGCCTTCACTATGGTGATTCACTAAAACAATACAGAAATACACTACGGAAAAAGAAGGAACAGCACATCACAAATCAGCTCAATGTAATTGAAGAATCCATAGAATCTAACCACTTCTGGGAAAATTGGAAAACTCTAAGCAAACAACAACACGAATAGTTATCTATCCAAAACTGAGATGGGGTTTTGCTTCTCAAATATTTCTCAAATATTTATATAATATTCTCAAATATTTTTGGCTCTATAACAAAGAACAGCAAAAATATATACATGATCAAATAAAAATCTTAGAATCAACTATTGAAGACTACCAGAACCCACTGGATTCCCAATTACATTGAATGAACCACAAGACAAAATACAAACCCTCCAACCCAAAAAGGCCTGTGGGGTTGATGGTATTCTAAATTAAATGATCAAATATACAGACCACAAATTCCAATTGGCTATACTTAAACTATTTAAAATTATCCTCGGCTCTGGAATCTTCCCCAATATTTGGAAACAAGGCCTGATCACCCCAATACACAAAAGTGGAGACAAATTTGACCCCAATAAACACCGGGGGATTTTTGGGATCTGTGTCAACAGCAACCATGGAAAAGTCCTCCGCATTATCATTAACAGCCGACTCGTACATTTCCTCAGTGAAAACAATGTACTGAGCAAATGTCACATTGGATTTTTACCAAATTACCTTACGACAGACCACGTATTCACCCTGCACAACCTAATTGACAAACAAACAAACCAAAATAAAGGCAAAATCTTCTCATGCTTTGTTGATTTCAAAAAAACTTTCTACTCAATTTGGCATGAGGGTCTATTATACAAATTGATGGAAAGTGGTGTTTGGGGAAATACATACAATATTATAAAATCCATGTACACAAACATCAACTGTGCGGTTAAAATTGGCAAAAATCACACACATTTCATTCCACAGGGCTTGGGTCGAGACAGGGATGCAGCTTAAGACCAACCCTCTTCAACATATATATCATTGCATTGGTGAGGGCACTAGAACAGTCTGCAGCACCCGGCCCCGGCCAACTAGAATCGGATGTCAACTGTTTGCTGATGATCTGGAGCTTCTGTCCCCAACCAAGGAAGGTCTACAGCAGCACCTAGATCTTCTGCACAGATTCTGTGAGACCTGGGCCCTAACAGTAGATCTCACTAAGACAAAAAAATTATGGTTTTCCAAAAAAGGTCAGTTGCCAGGACAACAAATACAAATTCCATCTAGACAGTGCTATAGCATATAAAAAAACTATACATGCCTCAGCCTAAACATCAACGCCACAGGTAGCTTCCACAAAGCTGTGAACAATCTGGGAGACAAGGCAAGAAGGGCCTTCTATGCAATCAAAGGGAACATATTATTCGACATACCATTTAGGATCTGGCTAAAAATACTTGAATCAGTTATAGAACCCAATGCCCTTTATGGTTGTGAGACCTGGGTCTGTAAGCGCAGCAATGGGCACACGGCAGTAGGCTATAAGTGTGAATGTTCCAAAATGCAATCAATTAGCGTGAAAACACCATTCTCAAAAGTGACCGCAAATGCGATTATGAATGTAATGCCTTTATTATAAAGGTGCATTTTTATGGTGAAAATGATCATCCCCAAACATGTAACTCTGCATATATATATGCCAGTTAGACACCTGTTGTAAAGAGGATTAATGTGCTTAATTTTAAGAAGTTATTTGGTCACATTAGCTGTGATGCAAACCTTATCAAAACATATAGGCCTATGTTACATGAGGTGGCCTAGGTTACATGAGGTGTGCGACTATGATTTGAAAAAGTCGTTAAAAAAGTATTGCCTTACTGCACACAAGCTGGGTATCATTCACAAATGGAAATATATAATTCAGTGATAGTTCAATATTGTGACCCATCAGACGATTTTTTATTTAATCTTGTCTTTATACAGTTGAAGTCGGAAGTTTAACTTCAGGCCTCTCTCATCTTTTTAAGTGGGAGAACTTGCACAATTGGTGGCTGACTAAATACTTTTTTTTTTGCCACACTGTATGTAAACTTCCGACTTCAACTGTACATACTGAATAATGTATGTGTGAAATTTGTTTTGATGCACCCGTCTCGAAATAGCGGCAGGGGAAAAAAATACATGTCATCTATGCACTTAAATAACGAATGTAGGACGCTTTTCCCATGGTTCATTTTCATGCCAGCCAGGTAGGCTGTACTCCTGTTGTAAAGAGAAGCAACGTGCTTAATATTGCAGCCCGCAGCCCGTCTAGTGTTCAACCTTCCCAAGTTCCCTCACGTCACCCCGCTCCTCCGCTCTCTCCACTGGCTTCCAGTTGAAGCTCGCATCCGCTACAAGACCATGGTGCTTGCCTACGGAGCTGTGAGGGGAACGGCACCTCAGTACCTCCAGGCTCTGATCAGGCCCTACACCCAAATAAGGGCACTGCGTTCATCCACCTCTGGCCTGCTCGCCTCCCTACCACTGAGGAAGTACAGTTCCCGCTCAGCTCAGTCAAAACTGTTCGCTGCTCTGGCTCCCCAATGGTGGAACAAACTCCCTCACGACGCCAGGACAGCGGAGTCAATCACCACCTTCCGGAGACACCTGAAACCCCACCTCTTTAAGGAATACCTAGGATAGGATAAAGTAATCCTTCTCACCCCCCTTAAAATATTTAGATGCACTATTGTAAAGTGGTTGTTCCACTGGATGTCATAAGGTGAATGCACCAATTTGTAAGTCGCTCTGGATAAGAGCGTCTGCTAAATGACTTAAATGTAAAATGTAATTAGGAAAGTTGAGAAATAAATATAGTAGGCCCAGCCTATAGAAAGCTGATGCGATCCTCCTTTTTTTAATAGAAGCCATCAACACTTTTTTTTCAATGTGTATTGTCTGGTCTATAGAAATGTTGCTTAACATGAGCTCATGGGCTCCCATGAAGTGTTTGATTAGATTTTCGATTAAATTTGCATTGATGTTAGTGATTAGAGGGACAATGGAGTGCTGAGTACCAGGCAGTTAGCAAGTTTAGTAGGCTACTAATGACCATCGGCAGCATCAAAGCTTGGAGAAGCCTAATTACCGTGATCTTAAAGGTCACAAGGAATTTGACTGCCATCATGACTTGGTAATACGGTCCTAGCCCTAGCTGCAGAGAGAGAGAGAATGCAAGCGAGGTTCAGAGCCAGTGATGCAGACAGACCTAGAGACAGACAGACCTACAGACAGACAGACCTACAGACAGACAGACCTACAGACAGACAGACCTACAGACAGACCTACAGACAGACAGACCTACAGACCGACAGACTTACAGACAGACAGACTTACAGACAGACAGACAGACCTACAGACAGACAGACAGACAGACAGACAGACAGACAGACAGACAGACAGACAGACAGACAGACAGACAGACAGACAGACAGACAGACAGACAGACAGACAGACAGACAGACAGACAGACAGACAGACAGACAGACAGACAGACAGACAGACAGACAGACAAATTTATGGAGAGTGGAGGCCTTTCCCAGCAGCAGGACTCAATGGAGTTTTTACTGGCTTGGGCTTGGTTTGGCACTGACACGAGAACCATGTGACATGAGCTGCTGCTGCTATTGGCCCCACTGAATGAGAGAGGGACCACACGCTGGAAAAAGCCAGGTGTTGGATATCAATTAAAGATATAAGAGGACTTTTTCCAGTGTGTGGTCCCTCTCTCGCTCAGTGGGGCCAATAGCATTCTTTCCAAAAGGGAGGCAAATAATCTGTACCTAACACTTAGGGTTACTATTCTACTGAAGCTACTCTATTTGAAATGAAAACATATGGCATTGGGGACGTTTACTTCACTTAGTCTGCACTACAGCGTGGCTCACAACTCAAAGCGTATTTGATTTGAAAACGCTACTTTTCTATTTTAAGGAACTTCAAATATTTTTTTACGTATTTAGAACTGCGGTAGACCACTAACCGAACACTGCTTTCGATTTCCAGGCATCATCTTGATACCTGGCCTGATGACTCCTTGCTGTCCCCAGTCCACCTGGCCGTGCCGGTGCTCCAGTTTCAACTGTTCTGCCTGCGACTATGGAACCCTGACCTGTATACTTGGATGTGCTACCTGTCCCCGACCTGCTGTTTTCAACTCTCTAGGGACAGCAGGAGCGGTAGAGATACTCTGAATGATCGGCTCTGAAAAGCCAACTGACTACTGAGGTGCTGACCTGTTGCACCCTCGACAACCACTGTGGTTATTATTATTTGACCTTGCTGGTCATCTATAAACATTTGAACATCTTGGCCATGTACTGTTATAATTTCCACCCGGCAGCCAGAAGAGGACTTGGCACCCCTCACAGCCTGCTTCCTCTCTAGGTTTCTTCCTAGGTTCTGGCCTTTCTAGGGAGTTTTTCCTAGCCACCGTGCTTCTACACCTACATTGCTTGCTGTTTGGGGTTTTAGGCTGGGTTTCTGTACAGCACTTTGTGACATCAGCTGATGTAAGAAGGGCTTTATAAATACATTTGATTGATTGATAGATATTGGCATGCTGCATTTGCTCTTGCCCATGTATCTACCTACGTACAAAAGCCACCTTTAGCACATAGGCTAAGCCCAACAGTTCTATTTTTACCACAGTCTTTTTCATTAACATTAGCGTGCCCCCTCGCCAACGAGCACATGAGCTCATTTGGAGGTAAGAAGCGATCCGGCGGCTGTGACTCACTCCTAGTGATTGGGCTGATTACAGTCACCACGCCGACACTCTATTACCATAATACATATCCCCCTGAGACACATTATTTCATGCTAGTGAACAAAAGGTGACATTCTAATAATGTCACCATCCAACCGTCCCCGTGGTGGCAGGTGGTGGATCGGATGCCACACGGCTGGCTGAGAGCCCCAATAACACAGAGGCTGCATCCCAAATGGCACCCTAGTCCCTACTGAGTGCACTACAGGGCCAATAGGGTTCTGGTCAAAAGTAGTGCACTTTATGGGAATAGTGTGCCATTCCGGACGCAGACAGAGAGCGAGATAGAGGGATAGTTTGTCATACTAGCCCCTGAAAAAATTATCCCTGTTATACCTTTCCCAAGGGTGCTACATTCTATACTTTAAGTACTGCAATGATGGGGGATAGTGTGTAAAACACACTAGCCCTCATCAACTTTATAGTTTACAGTTTGACGTAATGGGAAGGATGATCAGTTATAAGGGAGATAATAGCTCGGCTACTCGGCTGCTCGTGTAAAGGATGTCATGCTGCTTACTTATCGGGTACCACTACCTCCTGATTCGGCTTTTGCCAAGGCTCGAACCCAGGAAGGAGGAGACAGGGTGAGAGGGAAGGGGTGGAGAAGCAGAGGGAGGAGTAGGGGCAGTGGGAGAGGAGAGGAGGAGGAAAGGAGAGGGGGAGATGCGAGTGAGAGGGGGAGAGGGAGGAGTACAGAGAGGAGAGCAGAAGATGGAGGAGAGGAAGGGATGGAGATGTGACAGACAGTATTTTTGCTGCTTAGGGGTGGTACAGTACCTGTAGGGAGATGTGGGCAGAGTTAGGGGTTAGGGGTGGTACAGTATCTGTAGGGAGATGTGGGCAGAGTTAGGGGTTAGGGGTGGTACAGTACCTGTAGGGAGATGTGGGCAGAGTTAAGGATCAGGGGTTAGGGGTGGTATATTACCTGTAGGGAGATGTGGGCAGAGTTAAGGATCAGGGGTTAGGGGTGGTATATTACCTGTAGGGAGATGTGGGCAGAGTTAGGGGTTAGGGGTGGTATATTACCTGTAGGGAGATGTGGGCAGAGTTAGGGGTCAGGGGTTAGGGGTGGTATATTACCTGTGGGCAGTTAGGGGTTAGGGGTGGTGTATTACCTGTAGGGAGATGTGGGCAGGTAGGGGTCAGGGGTTAGGGGTGGTATAGCACCTGTAGGGAGATATGGGCAGTTAGGGGTCAGGGGTGGTATAGTACCTGTAGGGAGATGTGGGCAGAGTTAGGGGTTAGGGGTGGTACAGTACCTGTAGGGAGATGTGGGCAGAGTTGGGGGTTAGGGGTGTTATATTAACTGTAGGGAGATGTGGGCAGAGTTAAGGATCAGGGGTTAGGGGTGGTATATTACCTGTAGGGAGATGTGGGCAGAGTTAGGGATCAGGGGTTAGGGGTGGTATATTACCTGTAGGGAGATGTGGGCAGAGATAGGGGTCAGGGGTGGTATATTACCTGTAGGGAGATGTGGGCAGTTAGGGGTTAGGGGTTAGGGGTGGTATAGTACCTGTTGGGAGATGTGGGCAGAGTTAGAGGTCAGGGGTGGTATAGTACCTGTAGGGAGATGTGGGCAGTTAGGGGTCAGGGGTTAGGGGTGGTATAGTACCTGTTGGGAGATGTGGGCAGAGTTAGAGGTCAGGGGTGGTATAGTACCTGTTGGGAGATGTGGGCAGAGTTAGGGGTCAGGGGTGGTATAGTACCTGTAGGGAGATGTGGGCAGTTAGGGGTCAGGGGTTAGGGGTGGTATAGTACCTGTTGGGAGATGTGGGCAGAGTTAGAGGTCAGGGGTGGTATAGTACCTGTAGGGAGATGTGGGTAGTTAGGGGTCAGGGGTTAGGGGTGGTATAGTACCTGTTGGGAGATGTGGGCAGAGTTAGAGGTCAGGGGTGGTATAGTACCTGTTGGGAGATGTGGGCAGAGTTAGGGGTCAGGGGTTAGGGGTGGTATATTACCTGTAGGGAGATGTGGGCAGAGTTAGGGATCAGTGGTCAAGGTTGGTACAGTACCTGTAGGGAGATGTGGGCAGAGTTAGGGATCAGGGGTGGTATAGTACCTATAGGGAGATGTGGGCAGAGTTAGGGATCAGGGTTTAATTAATGTTGGTATAGTACCTGAAGGGAGATGTGGGCAGAGTTAGGGGTCAGGGGTTAGGGGTGGTATAGTACTTGTAGGGAGATGTGGGCAGAGTTAGGGGTCAGGGGTGGTATAGTACCTATAGGGAGATGTGGACAGAGTTAGGGGTCAGGGGTTAAGGTTGGTACAGTACCTGTAGGGAGATGTGGGCAGAGTTAGGGGTCAGTGGTTAAGGTTGGTACAGTACCTGTAGGGAGATGTGGACAGAGTTGCGTATCTTGACGCTGGGCAGCTCCAGGTAGGTCCCTTTGCCCAAAAGGTGGACGGTGACGATCTTGTGGCACTTGTTCCCGGTGAAGCCTGGCAGGCAGCGACACACAGGCTCCCCTTCCACCACTAGACACTGGGCATCATTCTGACACTCTGACTGGTCACATGGGCTGGTCTGCAGCAGGATCATAGGAGGAGGGTTCTCGCAGAATAGACCACTACAGGAACACAGAGACAGTCTGTTAATATCACACTCAATCAAGCTGCCACACACACACACTCCACTATGGTCTCTCCCATTATGATCACACACACACACACACACACACACACACACACACACACACACACACACACACACACACACACACACACACACACACACACACACACACACACACACACACACACACACACACACACACACACACACACACACACACACACACACACAGTATATGTATGACTGCCCCTGACACATAACATCATAAGAGAGACTCAAACAAAAAGGTGGCGGCCACGTTGTCTCAGTGATCCTGCTGTTCGTCGGCAGACAGAGACAGTGATGCATCGTGAATCTTTCCCCCCAGATCTCATCCACAGGCCCGTCCCACACTTAGCGCTATAATTAGCCATATGGAGCTTCATCTGCCTCATCACACCACCGCTCCGCACCACCCAGTACCGCAGGCCTCAGACTAGACAGCCAAATAGAGGAAAACAAAGTACCATCTGAAACTCCTCACAGTCTGGTTATCTGTGTGTGTGGGGGTTTGTGCGTGAGTGCGCCGGCGCCCTCCACAGATGGCGTGACGCTGTTGCGGCACTGAGTCTCTACAATGAGTTCAGTCGGTGCTGAATGTGGACTCACCTAAAGCCCTCCGTACACACGCAGGTGTACCCGTTGACTGCGTCCACGCACTGGGCCCCATGCTGACACTTGTTCTCCAGACAGTCGTTGTAGTCCTGCTCACAGTGTTGGCCCACGTAGCCGGGCAAGCACTCACACCTGACACCCACACAGGAAACAAAGGCACACAATGTTGCGAAGGACAAAAACTCACTCTCTCTCTGCCAACTGCCACCGAACTCTCTCAACTGCATTCCCTCTGTCATCCCTCAGGCGTATTGACGCTTAGCTGTGACTGAACACCCTCCATTACTTCACCTTTAACAACTGCCACTGAACAGTCCGTCTTCCTAACGTATGACCTTTCCCAACTGTTACTGAACTCTCTTCCTAACATAGGAAAACTGTTTTACTGCAGTAGTCTGCTACAAGTGTGACTTTAAACAGCACAGCCAACTCAACTTCAGTTTGTTCCTCGTTCCTCAGTCATGAAAAGAACAGGATATTAAGACGGTGGAGGAACAGAACACACACAGGTTGTCCCGACGACTCCACCAGACACGGGTCACTTCCGGTGGGTTGCTACTGGTGACCTTTGAACTTGATTAGTCCCGCCCCCGTCGGACAGCTGCCGGTCACTCACCTGAAGCCTTTGGTGAGGGGGATGCATTTGGAGTCATGCTGGCAGGGGTCGAAGCCTTGCATACAGGGGGCCACCACCTCCTCACATAGGTCCCCTGGGAAAAAACACACACACACACACACACACACACACACACACACACACACACACACACACACACACACACACACACACACACACACACACACACACACACACACACACACACACACACACACACACACACACACACACACACACACACACACACACACACACACACAGTGGGAAAGATAATACAGAGACTGTGAGATCATCGCCTAAGCTTCATTCTTCCACATACACACACTAGCTAACGTATGTCTTCATTTGACTTAGTGATATTCTAGTGCATTGCATATTTACAAGCCTAGGATCGTGAGTAAGGTTTTTTTAAGAGTGTTTTTTGATTGGTCCCATTGTATTATGATGACTCCCCAAAGCACCATCATGGCTTTCTCAGCATTCAACAGTTGGGTCTTGTTTCTACTGCCGGCCTGCCTGGTCTCCCATACAGGGGGAGTTGGGGGTTGTCTTGCTCAGGGTATTAGCCGTGCAAACTTGAAACACATGTACTATATTGTGCTGTAATCTGCATGGAATACAGGGATGTGGCTGCCCAGATGAGGCCCCATCTGAATCCACTAAATCACTGCCTGGCCAAGTGTCCCGGTTCAATAAACCCTCTGTCCCTGTCCACCTGCTTGACTAGATCCCCTCCTCTAACAGAGGGCTGCTGGGGCTCAGCCAGGCTTTCACAGCACAAGGCCTCTCCTCCTCTCCTTTACACTGACTGACTGACTCCCCCCCCTCCCTCCCTCCCTCCCTCCCTCCCTCCCTCCCTCCCTCCCTCCCTCCCTCCCTCCCTCCCTCCCTCCCTCCCTCCCCCCCTCCCAGTACAAAGCCTCTCTGAGTCTGTCTGCGGCTGGGCTGAGGGAGAGTAGATGCAGACACTCCACAGCCTGGCCCCTGAGAGATCTTTCTCTTCCTCCCCCTCTAACTCAATCTCTCCCTCCCTCTTATCACTATCTGTCCCACCCACCCTCCCTCTCTCGCTCTCTCTCTCTCTCTCTCTCTCTCTCTCTCTCTCTCTCTCTCTCTCTCTCTCTCTCTCTCTCTCTCTCTCTCTCTCTCTCTCTCTCTCTCTCTCTCTCTCTCTCCTCTCCCTCCACTTCTCTCTCTATCTACTGCCAGGTCTGTTTCCTCTGCCTCTCCCTCATCCGGCAGCCTCATGGTGGGGCCCTGGGGAAGTCTGCCAGCGTCCCAGCAGCCGCCACTCTACAGGGGAAATCCACTCCAATTGGGCTTCGATGGTGCTCTATGGGGAGCTGTCACAATGTGTCTGTGTCTGCCTGTTTTCATTGCTACAGGCCTGGCACTGGTTTCGATTGGTACGGAAAACTGAAAGTCAGTGGCAAAATGAGAGTTGATATGCACTCTATTCAATATGAAAAAGAAATCCTTTTCCGTTTAGCTTGCAGTTTTAGTTTTATTGGGGAAACATAGAAAATAAACCCAGAGAAGGTGTGTGGAGAGAGACTGACCTTTTCCCATATCATATCTGTCAGCTTGTAAAGGAAGAAAGAGAGAGAGGAGGATCGTTTATAGATGTCACTGTGTCTCATGGTTCTGATAACCAGAGGGTCCAGAACACTTAACCCAGATACACACACACACACACACACACACACACACACACACACACACACACACACACACACACACACACACACACACACACACACACACACACACACACACACACACACACACACACACACACACACACACACACACACACACACACCAGATGGAGGCCACGTCCACCTCCTGTGAGCAGGTCTGCCCTGTCGCTGAGAGAACAGAGGAGAACAGCGCTGAGCAGAGACTGGTCATCTCACGCTGCACTGTGAGGTGCGGCAGGGTAGCCTAGTGGTTAGAGTGCTGGACTAGTAAAAAGGTTGCAAGATCAAATCCCCGAGCTGACAAGGTAAAAATCTGTTGTTTTGCCCCAGTAGGCTGTCATTGAAAATAACAATTTGTTTTGGACTTGCCTTGCCGAGTTAAATAAATGTAAATAAAATCAAAAACGGCCTCAGAAGGTCAAGCAACATGCCAACTGGACAGCCACCTAGCCACCCCCCCCCTTCTACCACTCTCTCCCTCCCTAACATCATGTTCCCAGGATCTATTGGTCATGTGATGCAGGCCAGTGAGACACTCTCTCTCCTTCTAGTCCAGGGTTCCTCAATAGGTCCATGGGTCAGAATTGAGTTGGACCCCTAAGCTTAAAAAAATAAAAAATACAGCTTTTTATGTTTTGTTTTGTTGTTGGACATAAAATAACCAGGAAATCAGCTCAAAGTGATTTTAATTGAGGAAATCTGTTCCCAAGTATTCCCAGGCACAAATAGAGAGGCATATGTGATCCTACCCCAATGTAATCAAGGTTTGAAATCAATTGAGAACCTCTGCTCTAGACTATATCCATGTAGTCACACACACACACACACACACACACACACACACACACACACACACACACACACACACACACACACACACACACACACACACACACACACACACACACACACACACACACACACACACACACACACACACACACACACACACACACACACACACACACCGTCTTGCTTGTGCTGGTTTAAAATAGGAAGCAGCCAAATAAAACTGCTCTGTGTGGATGGCTGGATGGATGGATAAGGGCGGAGAGAGAAGGAGGACAAACAGTTAGTTTAAAGGAGGCCTAATTGCTGGGTTAGCTTGCGGACTTCCCCTAGAGTCGGGCTGTGGCTGCTGCTTCACAGGGCCGCTTGGCGCTGCCCACCGCCAGCCCAGGTGCCCATATGCCCACACTGAGGGGGCAGTATGTGTAGCAGCCTGGCTGCTGGATGTCTCTCTACTGCCAGCCTCTAGCCTCATTGCCCCATACAGGCACTCTGTGTTCTTTGCT